>NW_027469343.1:0-200479 GCF_051020765.1 Lasioglossum baleicum
GAAACGATCTCGAGCGGCTTGACACTCGATCCTCTTGCTCGTAATGAAATTAAGGTGTCCGGCAACAAAATGTTTACTAATTTCTTCCTATGAATACGAAGCTATACCCTCGATACGGCAGGTAGAGTCTCCGAAGGATGGGCTATCGGTAAAATGTTTGACTCTATACCAATAGATAACGCTCTACATCGGTTTGGCTGCCTGCTTTTGTATTCAAACCGTGAATTAAGGTGTCTATTGTCAATGCTTTTCAGCGGATATACTCCAGGATTATGTGGTTTGACGCTCGGAATCACAGGATGGGTGGAACCATGGACTTATCCGTTTGACACCCAAACATTGAGGTAACGTTCCCGCTAGGTTTGACCGTCGCTCGTCTTATTCATGCATGAAGTTATGTTGCCTGTCACTAAAATGAAAACTAATTTGCTCTCGAAACACGAAGTAAGACTCACGATACAGCGGGTCAGGTTCTCGAACAGTAAGGCCTTCCGTAAGAAGATTGATGATATACAAATTGGAAATGCTCACCGTCGGTTTGACTGTCTACCTTAATATTCATGCCGATTGATTAAGCACGATTATTTCCGACGCGGATCAGTTGATTTACCCCTGGAATGCCTGCGCTTACTCTCGGAATCACAGGGCAGCTGGAGAAAATGGCATAGATGTGCGACCATCAAATAAGGTGGTAACGATTTAGAACGGTTTGCCTCGAGACCTTCTCTTTCATACTTGAAATTAAGGGTCCCGTCACTCATATGGACACTAATTTGTTTCACCTGATACGACGCAAGACACGCCCAGCTGCCGGTTACGTTCTCGGAAGGTAAGATAATTTGTCAAAAGGATGCCTTTGTTCCAATCTGTAATTTCCACTGTCGGTTTAACTCTCTACCTTAATATTCATAGCGTGAATTAATGTGTCTGCTGCCAACAGTATTACGCGAATTTACTCCTGGATTACGAGGTTTGTCTCTACGGAATCACAGGATATGTAAAGCTATTAACTCACTCGTTCGAGTTTCAAACAAGGTGGTAACGTTCTGAAGTGGTTAGACAAAAGATCTTCAAATCATACATGAAGTTATGGCGACAGATACTAACACGTGTAGTAATTTGTATGTCTGATAACGAATTTATACTGTCCAGAGAGCGGATTGGGTCCACGGAGGGTAAGGTCTTCGGTAAAACGTTTAACTTTATGCCAACTGGTATCGTTCCCAAACTGTTTCACATTCAAGTTTAATATTCAAAGCGTGGATTAAGGTGCCCATTTCAAATAGTGTACTGCGGATTGACTCGCGGCATATCTGGTTTGCATATCGGAATAGCAGGATTGGTGGAGCTATTCGCTTAGCCGTTCGACTTTTAAAGAAGGTGGAATCACTCTCGAAACATTTGACTAACGATATTTCTATTGATACATGAAATAATGGTGTCCGCCTCATAAGATGTCTACAAATTTGTTTCTGTGAGCACTAAGAATGACACTCGCTAAAGCGGGTTATGTTCTAGGAAGGTAAAGTATTCGGTTAAAGTAGTGACTCTATAGCAATATGAAATGTTCTCCGACGGATTGATCTTCTACTCTAATATTTGTAGAGCGAATTTAAGTGTCTATCGCCAATACTGTTCAGCGGACTTACTTCTGGAATTTCAGGCTTCACTCTCAGTATCCCTGGATAGGTCAATCTGTTGACTCCGTAGTTCGACACACAAAGAAAGTGGAAACGTCCTCGAACGGCTTCACTCTCGATCTTCTTACTCATACATGAATTTAAGGTGCCCGTCTCTAAAATTTATAGCAGTTTCTTCCACTCCAAACGATGTTATATTCTCGGTACAGCGGATTAGATTAACCGCAGGTACGGCTTTCGGTAAACGCTTTGACTCGATTGAAATTGATAACCGTTTCAAGTGGTTTGGCGCTCGACTGTAATATTCAAACCGTGAATTAAGGCGTCCATTACCAATAATGTTCAGCGGATTTACTCCGGGAATACCTGCTTTGACTTTCGGAATTACAGGATAGTTGAAGCTATTGTTATAGACGATCGACTCCCACAGAAGGTGGCAACGTTCTCGAACGGTTTGGCCCTCGATCTTCCAATTCATATATAATGATAAGGTGCCCGCCACTGAAATCAATACTAATTTCGTTTTCTGAAAACGTTGTTACTCTCTCGACGAATCGGGTGAGTTTCGTGGAAGATATGGCCTTGTGTAAAACGTTAGACTCTATACCAATCGGTAGCACTCTCAAATGGCTTGACGCACTACTTTAATATTCATACCGTGAATTAAGGTGCCTATTGTCAATACCGTTCGGCGGATATACTCTCGGAATACCTGGTTTGAATCTCAGGAACACAGGATTGGTGAAACAATTGACATGGCCCGTCGTGCCTCACAGAAGGTGGTAACGTTCTCGATCGGTTTGACCCGCAATCCTCCTATTCGCACATGCTACTAAGGTGCCCGTCACTAAAATGTGCAGTAACTTGTTTCTCTGGGCACGTAGCTAAACTCTCGAAACGGCGGGTTAGATTCGTGAACGTTAAAGCCATCAGTAAAGAGTTTGACTTACTTCCAAACGGTATCATTGAATCTTAATTCACGGTATGAATATTAAAGAACAGGGTCAAACCGCTCGGGAACGATGGCACCTTCTGCGAGGGACGAACTGTTAAGTCAATATCTGCACCTATCCTGTGACTTCGAGGGTCAATCCAGATATTCTGGGAGTAAATCGGCTTAACAGTACTTGAATCAGACACTCTAGTTCTCGACATAAATGTTGACGTACATAGCCTAACTGTTGTAGAATGTTGCTTATTTATGCAGTGTCTAACATTTTACCGAAGACCTCACCTTCTGATACCAAGAAACATGGTATCGAGAGATTAACTTCGTGTCCGGAGAAACAAATTCGTATACATTTTAATGACAGGCACTTTAATTTCATTAATGAGTAAGAAGGTAGCTGGGCAGACTCTTCCGTAACGTTACCACCATCTCCGAGAGTCGCACAGATACGCGAATGTCTTCACCTATTCTGCGATTCCCAGAAACATAGCAGATATTCCGCGACTTACCTCTCGGCACATTATTGGAATTAGACTCGCTATTTCACTATATAAATATTAAGTAACAGAGATAAGCCATTGTAGAACGCTACTTATGGTTATATAGTCAAATATTTTACCGGAGGTCATGCCGTGCGAGAAACTATTCCGCAGTATCAACGGTAAAAAACTTCGTGTTCAATATGCCAAATTAGTATTCATTTCAGTGACGGCCTCCGTAGCTTCATATAGGAATTAGAAGATGGATGGTCAAACCGTTAGAAAAGTTAGAACCTTCTTTGAGATTCAAACAGCCAAGTCAGTAGCTTCATGCATCCTGTGAGTCAGAAAGTCAAAAGAGATATTCCGTGTCTGAATGCGCTGTACAGAATTGGCATTGAAAACCCTACTTCCCGCTATATATATTAAACTCCAGAGACAAACCATTGTAGAACGATACGAATTGGTATTTAGTCAAACCTTTTTCCTGCAGAGAAGCTAACCCGCCGTATGGTCAGTGCACCTTCGTGTTCAGAGAAACTAATTTGTATCCATTTTAGTGAGGGGCTCCTAAGTTTCATGAATGAGTTTGGAGATCGAGCATCAAGCCGTTCGGAAATGTGAACACATTCCTCGAGAGTCGAACGGGTCAGTCAGTAGCTTCATCTATCATGGAAATACGAGAATTAAACTAGCCATTCTAGGACTACAGCCTCTGCAAGGTATTGCCAGCGGTCACATTAATTCACGGTTAGAATATTAATGTCACACGTCAAATCATTGTGGATCGATACCTATTCGTATAGAGTCAAATCCTTTATCGAAGGCCTATACTTCCGAGATGCCCAACCCGGAGTCGGGAGTGCATTGATTATAGCTCACGGATAGAAATTAGTAGACATTTTAGCAGACAGAAACTTTATCTTCATTGCAGGTATCGCAAAATCGGGGGTCAAACTGTTCGAGAACGTTACGACCTTCTTTGCAGTCCATCGGCTAAGTCAATAGCCTCCCTGTCCCGTGATTCCGAGAGTCAGACCAGGTATACTTGGAGTAAATTCGATGTTCAGCATCGGCATTAACACCAAACTTCCCTGTATAAATATTAAAGTACAGGGTCACACAGTCCTACAACTTATCTATTGGTACAGAGACTACCTTTTCACCGAAGGCCGTGCCTTCCGGGAAAGTAACCCGCTGTATCGAGAATATAACCTCATGGTCAGAGAAGCATAATAGTATAAATTTTAGTGACGTGCAACATAGTTTCATCTATGAATCACATAGCCGAGGATCAAACTGTTCGAGAACGTTGGCACTATAGTTGAGAATCGACTGCTTTAGATATTAGTTTCACATACCCGATGATTCAGGGAGTCAAACATGGTATTCCGGGCGTAAATACGCTGAAGAGTACTGGCAATATATACATTAATTCGCGGAGTGAATGTTAAAATAGAACGTCACACCGTGTGAAATCGTTACTAATTGCTGTAATGTCAAACGTTTTACCAAATCCCTTGCCGTCCGAGAAGCTAACCCGCTATATCGAGAGTACAGCTACGTGTTTAGAGAAACACATGAGCATACAGGTTGGTGACAGCACCATAGGTTCAAGCATGAATTAGAATATCGATTGCTAAACTGTGCGAGAACGTTACCTACTTCTTCTAGAGTCCTACTACTGTTTCGACAGCTTCACCTAGCCTGTGATTCCGAGAGACAAACCACGTAATCCGAGAGTAAGTCCGCTGAATAGTATTGGCAATTGACAACTTAATTCACGTTTTGAATATTAAAGTAGAGCGTGAAACCGATTGAGATCGTTACCAATTGGTACAGAGTCAAACGCTTCACCGATAGACACTTCGGAGGAGGTATCCTGCCGCTTCGAGAGTATATCGTCGCGTTCAGAGAGCGAAACCAGTATTCATTTCAATGAATGGCACCTTAACTTCATGTACCAATTAGAGGATTGAGGACTAAACCGTTCGTGAACGTTACCGCCCACTTTGAGAATGGAACGAGTAAGTTAATAACTACACCTATCCCATGATTCCGAGAGTCTAACAAGATAATCTGAGAGTAAATGCGCTGATGATTATTGTCAATAGATTGTATATTCGCGGAATGAATATTAAAATGGAGTATCTCACCGTGTGAGAACGTAAGGAATTGCTATAAAATCATACGACTTACCGAATGCCTCACCGTCCGAGGAGCTAACCCGCCAGATCGAGAGCATTTCTACGTGTTTAGGGAAGCAAATTAGTATACATTTCAGTGACGAGCGCCTTTATATCATGTATGTATTAGAATATCGAGTGTCAAACCATTCGAGATCGTTATCACCTACTTCGAAAGTCGCACACTTAAGTCAATTGCAGCACCTCCCCACTGATTCCGAGAGGCAAACCTGGAATTGCAGGAGTACATGCGCTGAACAGTATTCGCAATAGACTGCTTACTTCACGGCATTTATATTAGTGTAGAGAGGCAAACCGTCGGAGAACATTACCAATTCGTATAGTATCATTCCTTCTTGGCATACCTTACCTTCCGTAGTTCAATCCTGCTGGATCCAGTGACCTACTTAATGTTACTAGAAATAAATTAGTAGACATTTTAGGGGACCGACACCACATGTTTAGCGATAAATATCAAAATCGATAGTCAAACCGTTCGAGAACGTTACTACCGTCATTGAGAGTCGAACGGGTAAGTTAATAGCGTCACCTATCCTGTGATTCCTAGAGTCATACCATGTACTCCGAGAGTAAATTCTCAGGACATTATTGGCAATGAACACCTTAATTCACGGTATGAATATTAAAGCAGACCGTTACACTGTTGTAGACCGTTATCTATTACTATAGAGTCAAACTTTCTACCGCAGGCAATACCTTCCGAGGACCTGACTCGCTGTATAGATATAGTAACTGCGTGTGCAGAACAGAAAATTTGTACACATTTTAGAGACGGGCACGTTAACTTTACGTACCAATTAGAAGGTTGAGTGTCAAACCGTACTAGAACATTACCACCATCCATGACAGTCCAAGGGCTAAGCCAATACCTTCACATATCCTGTGATTCGGAGATTGAAACCATGTAATCCGAGAGTAAATCCACTGAAGAGTATTGGAAATAGACACCTTACACCACGGGTTGAATATGAAAATAGTGTCTCACCCCGTTTGAAAACGTTACCAGTTGCTATAAACTCAAACATTTACCGACAGCGTTACCGTCCGCGAAGATTGCCCGCCGTATCGAGTGTATATATTCGAGTTCAGAGAAACACATTAATATACATTTTAGCGCTGGCCACCGTAAATTCGTGTATCTAATGGAATATCGATGGTTAAACCGTTCGAAAACGTTACCTCCGTCTTTGAGAGTCGAACAGCTAGGTCAGTAACTTCAGGAGGCCCAGAAATTCGGGGGGTCAGGCCCGGTACTGCTGGAGTAAGTCCGCTGAACAGTTTTCCCAATAGGCACCTAAATTTGCGGTTTGAATAAAAAAGTAAAGGATCAAACCGCTTTAAAACATAGCCTATTGGTATAAAGTCAAACGTTTTACCGAAGCCCATACCTTCCGCGAAAATCACCGGCTTCATCGAGAGTATAATTTCGTGTTCAGAGATAGAAACTAGTCTTCATTTCAGGTACGGCCACCTTAACTTCATGTATGAATTAGAAGATCGAGGGTCAAACCTGGCGTTGCAACCTTCTGTGAGAGACGATCGATAAAGTCAGTAGCTTCATCATTCCAGTGATTCCGAGAGTGAAACCAGGTATTCCGAAGGTAAATCCATTGAGCGGTATTGGTAATGGACACATTTGTTCGCGGTATGAATATTGAAGTAGAGAGTTAAACCTTCGGAGAGCATTTCCAATTGGTATGAAGTCATTCGGTCAACCGTAGTAGTTACACTCCGAGGAGCAAACCCGCTATATCGAGCGTATAACTTCGTGTTTGGAGACTCACATTACTATACATTTTAGTGTCGGCACCGTAAGTTCGTGTATGAATTAGAATATCGATGGTTAAACCGATCGAGAACGTAACTAGCCCCTTTAAGGGCAGAACGGAAAAGTTAATAGCTTCACCTATCCTGTGGCTCCAAGGGCAGAACCATGTAATCCGGGAGTAAATCCGCTGGACAGTATTTGCAATAGACACCATAATTCCCTGTTCTAATATTAAAGTCGAGCATCGAACTGTTGTAAAACTTTACATATTGATATAGAGTCAATCACTTTTCCGATGGTCTTACCACTCAAAGTAGTCCAACCCGCTGTAGAAACTGCCCTGCATAGTATTCATATAAACATATAAGTTGACAGTTTAGAGGCGCGCTCCTTGATTTCATGCATGAAATAGATGATCGAATGTAAAACCGTTCGAAGACGCATCCACCGTATATGAGAATCGGACCGCTTTGGTAATAGCTTCACCAATCCTATGATTCCGACTGTCAAACCATTTATTGCGGGCGTAAATGCAATGAACAGTGTTGGCAACTGGCACCTTAATTCACGGTTTGAATATTAACGCAGACCGCCATACTGTTATAGCACTATACCTATTCCTTTCTACTGAAGGCTTTAGATTTCCAGAAGTTGGCACGCTGTATCTAGATTATAACTTTGTGTTGAGTGAAGAAAATTGGCACACCTTTTAGGGACGGACAGCTTAATATCATGTGTGAATTGGAATATCCAGGGTCACACCGCTCAAGAACGTGACCACCTTCCATTGGATTCGAACAGCTAACACAATAGCTATTTTGATAGTCTATCGGCAAAGTCAGTAGCTTCAGCTATCTTGTGCCTGCGAAAGTCAAACCTGGCACTGTCGGAGCATATGCGCAGTACAGTATTGGTAATAGTCACCATAATTCACTGTATGAATATTAAAGTAGAGTGTCAAGCAATCGGAGAACATTACCAATTGTTATAAAGTCCATTTTTCTCGAATTGCTTCCCTTCAGTAAGCCTTTCCCGCTGTATCCATTGTACAACTTCGTGTCGAGAGAAACACATATGTATACATATAAGTGATGGGCACCATAGTTCCATGTATGAATTACCAAATCAAAATACAATCCGTTCGGAATGTCACCACCTTCTTTGAGTGTCGACCGGCTAAGTCAAATGCTTAATTCATTCTGTGAATTATAGAGTCTAACGAAATATTCCGGGTGTAAATGCTCTGTTCTGTATTGGTAATAGACACCTTAATTCGCGGAATGAATACTATGGTATAGTGTCTAACTGTTTGAGTGCGTTACCAATTGGTATAATGTCAAACGTTTTACCGAAAACCTTACTCTCGGGAAATCTATCCCGCTGCATCGAGAGTATAACTTCGTGATCAGACAAAGAAATTAGTATTCATTTCAGTAACGGGTACCGTATCTTCATGTAGTAATTAGAAGATCGGTTGTGAACCCGTTCGAGTACTGTACAACGCACATTGAGGGACGAACGGCTGAGACAGTAGCTTCACCGGCCCTGTCATACCGATAGTCAAACCAGGTATACCGAGAGACAATCCGCTGTAGAATGCCGGCAGTGGACACCTTAATTCCCGTTATGAAAATTTACGCTGAGACACTAACAGTCAGAGAGCATTATTAATTGGTATAAAGTCATTCTTGGCATCGAATGCCGTGCTTTCTGTGAACCAAACAAGCTGTAGGATGTGTCTTGCTGATTGCTCGGGCAAAAAGATATCAGTAGACATTTCGGGGGAGGGACACCTTATTATCATGTCTCAGTATTAAAATCGAGAGTCAGGCCGTTGGAGAACGTTACCAGCCTTCCTGAAAGATGCGCAGCGATGCCAATAACATCACGTATCCTATGATACCCAGTGTAAATCCAGGTATACCGGCATTAAATCCTCTGAGCAGTATTGACAATACGTACCTTCAATGGCGGCAGTAATATCAATGTTGATAGTCAGACCGTCGGGGAACACTATCAATTGGTATAAATTCATTCCTTTTACACAATACCTTACTGACCGAGAACCCACACAGCAGGGGCTGCGGTGGGCCTTCTGGTCCCATTGCAGTATGGGTATGACGAGCCCACTGTGCCCGAGTCGACCGAATCTAGGCCAAGGTGAGCAAGCTCCTGATTCAGGAAGTAAGGTGCCCTTACGCGGCGTATGACCAGTACGGTCCTGCATACACTGGTACCTCGGGAACCGGTTCGAGCCCTTGGGTGGGCGGGCTTCGCCCCCCCCCCCCCGTTTTCTTGGATAGGCCTCGAGGGGTCGGTGGTAAGCTCATATCGCGGGTTACAGATCAGCTCGGGCACTGGCCTGCAGAGTCAGTAGGGATTTAGAAAGGTCCCGGCCTATCCAAGGTTGGCGCGTTGGGCTTGCAGTCTGCAAGCTAATTGGTAGGAGCGTGGTAAGTTACGCACCGCACTGCGCTGATTTGGCGTATCTCATCCGCTGTAGCTCTGATCTCGCTCCGTTTTCACGTGATCACATCAGTACACATTTTAGCAGACGGGCACCCTAATTTCCTGTATGAATTAGACAAGCGAGTGTCAAACCGTTCGGGAACGTTTCCATCTTGTGTAAGAGACGAACGGCTATGTCAATAGCTACACCTATCCTGTGATACCGAGAGTCAAATCAGGTAAGCATGGAAACAGACCGCTGACGTTTATTGGCAACTGACACCTTATTTCATGGTCTGAATATTACAGTAAATAGCCAAACCGTTGGAGAGCGTTACCAGTTGGCCTAAAGTCTAACGTTTTATCGAAAGTGTTAATTGCCGCTAACCTCGCCCGATACATCGAGAGTATAACATCATGTTGAGAGAAAGAAATTATTACTCATTTCAGTGACGGGCACTCTTATTTCGTATAAGAATTAGACGATCGGGAGACAAACCGATCAAGAACGTTGCTGCCCTCTTTAAGAGTTGAACTGCTAAGATAACTGCATCACCTACCATGTCACTTCCTTGGCCAAACCACGTAGTCCGCGTCCATTCGCGGCGTACAGTATTCGTATTAGACACTCAATTCCATGGGATAAATATTAAAGAACAGAGTCAAACCATTATAGATCGATCCCTATTGCTATATTGTCGAACAATTTTCGGAAGGCCTCAGTATCCGAGAAGCTAACCCGCTCTATCGAGATTGTACCTTCGTGTTCAGCGAAGCAAGTTAGTACACATTTCAGTGATGGGCACCTTAATTTTATGTGCGAACAAAAAGATCGAGGATTGAACTGTTCGAGAACGTTTCCACTCTAAATGATGGTCGAAAGGCTAAGTCATTAGCTTCACATATCCTGTGATTCCGAGGGCCCAGCCAGGTATGCACGAAGTAAACATGTTGAACAGCATTGGTAAAGGACACCTTAATTCGCGGTATAAATAAGAAGGTCGCGAGACAAACATGAAGTTTTTTTCCGAAAACCTAACACGCTGGAGCGTACGTCTTGCTTAATGTTCACGAATTCCAGTTAGTGGACATGTTAGCAGACGAGCACAGCATTGTCATTTATAAATATCAAAATCGAGAGTCAAACCGTTAGAGAAGTGTACCACCTTCTTTTGGAGTCGAAACATTAAGACAATATCTTCCCCAATCCTATGATTCCGTGAGTAACACCGGGTATTCCGGGAGTAAATCCACTGAACAGTATTGGCAATATACACCTTACTTCACGTTTGAATATAAAAGCAGTCCCTCAACCCGTTGAAATCGGTACCAACTGATATATATACAAACCATTTACCGAAAGCCTTACCAACCGAGAAGCCATGCCGCCGTATCGAGAGTGTAACTTCATATTCAGAAAAAGGCATTAGTATACATTTTAGTCGCTGGCACAATAATTTCATGTATGAAGTAGATAATTGAATGTCTAACCGTTCGACGTCGTTACCGCCACCTTTAAGAGTCTAACGACTAAGATAGCAACTTCAACTATCATGTGATTCTGAGAGTCAAACCAGGTATTCCGCAGTACATTATAGACAATAAATTCGCGTAGTGAATATTAAAATAGAGTGTCACCCCGTATGATATCGTTTCCAGTTTCTACGAAATCTCGCGTTTTACCGAGTGCCTTACCGTCTTTGAGGCTAGCCCGACGTATCTAAGGTATAACTTTGATAGTAGAGAAACACATTAGTATTAATTTTGGTGACGGCACCATATGTTCATGTATGAATTAAAATATCTATGGGCAAACAGTTCGAGAACGTTGCCACCTCCCGTGAGAGACCAACGGCCAAGTGAATAGCTTAATGTATCCAGTGAATCCGAGAGCAAAACCAGTTATTCCGGGCGTCAATCCGCTGACCAGTATTGGCAACAGACACCTTATTCAATCGTTTGCATTTTAAAATAGAGCATCACCGCGTTTGAGATCGTTACCATTTGCTACAAAGTCAAGCGTTTTACCGCAGAACTTACCCTCCGTGAAACTAACCCACTGTATCGAGGGTATAACTTCGTGATTTGATAATCACATTTGTATACATTATAGTGATGGCATTTTAATTTCATGTAGGAATTAGAAGGTCGAAGCTCAAGCCATTCTAGACCGTTGCAAGCTTCTGTGATATTCAAACAGCTATGTCAATAGCTTTACATACCCTGAATTTCCTAGAGTCATATCAGGTATTCCCAGAGTAAATCCGCTGAACAGTATTGGTAATAGACACATTTATTCACGGTATGGATATCAAACTTGAGAGTCAAACCGTTTGAGAACGCTACCAATTGGTACAACGTCATACTCTTCACCGCATACCTTACCATCCGAGATCATAAGGCGCAGTGTCGTGAGTATAATATCCTATTCAGAGAATCGAATGGGTATACATTTTAGTGGCGGGCACCTCAAATTCATTTAAGAATAAGTAGATCGCGAGACCATTTCGAGAACGTTATCACCTTATTCCAACGTCGAACGGAAGAGTCCAAAGCTTCACTTGTCCAGTAGTAAGTCCGTAGTATACTGTTGACGATGGACAGCTTAATAGGCGGTTTGAATAATAAAATAGAGCATGAAACCGTTTGAGAAAGTTACGAGATGGTATAATGTCAAAATTTTCACAGAAAACCCTACCCTCCGAGAACATAACTCGCTGTATCCAGAGAATATCTTCGTGATCAGAGATGCATATTCGCATACATTTCAGTGGCGGACACGTCAACTTTATGTATGAATGAGAATAACAATGGTCAAACCTTTCGAGAGCGCCTCCACCCTCTGGTTAGTGTCGAACGGCTAAGTCTATTGCTTTACGTGTCGTGTGATACCCAGTGTCAAATCACGTAATCCGAGATAGAGACCGCTGATGTTTATTGGCATCTGACACCTTAATTCACGGAATGAATATTAATGTAGAGGGTCAAACCGAAGGAGGACATTACCAATTCGCATAAAGTCATTCCCTTTACCGAACAACATATCTGCTGCAGGGAGTGTCCTGCTTAAGGTGTACGGAAACATCGAGAGTCAAAGCGTTTGAGAACGTTACCACCTTCTGTCAAAGACGAACGGCTGAGTTAATAGCTTCACGTACCCAGTGATTTCAAGAGTCAAACCTGGTATTTCAGGAGTAAGACCGCTGATCCGTCGATTGAGAACCGTAACAGTTGGTATAGGGCCAATCGTTTTGCCGAAGACCTTACCATCCATAAGCCTAATCTCGACAGCATAAATTCGTCATAAAAGATGCAAATTAGTATACATGTTAGTAACCGGCCCCTTAACTTCATGTAAGAATTAGATGTTCTACTGTGTAACCATTCGAGAACGTTACCACCTTGTTTGAGAGTCCAACGGCTGAGTTAATAGCTTCACCAATCCTGGGATTCCGACATTAAAACCAGGCATTCCAGGAGAATATCCGACGAAAAGAATTAGTAATAGGAACGTTAAGTTGCCGTTTGAATATTACAGTAGAGCGACAAGACGTTTGAGGGCGTTACCAATTGCAACAACGTCATCCGCCTTACCGGATACTTTGCTCTTCCGAGAACATAACCTGCCGTATTGTGTGTCTTACTTGGGGTTCAGCGAAGCAAATTAGAAGACACTTTAGCAAACGCATACCTTATTTCCATATATGAATAACAAAATCGAGAGCCAGGTCGGTCGAGATCACAACCGCCATCACTGAGTGTCGCACAGCTACGTTAATAAGATGACCTATCCTGTGATTCCGAAAGTAAAACCTGGTATTCTGATATACAATTCGCGGTACACTATTTGCAATGGACACCTTAGTTCACGGTCTGAATAGTTAAGTAGAGCGTCAAATCGCTTGAGAAGATTGCCATATAGTATAAAGTCAAACACTGTACCGATGGCCTTACCTTCGGAAAAGCTATCCCATCGTATCGAAAGTATAACTTGGTGTTCAGAGGACGAAATTAGTAAACATTTTAGTGACGTGGTCCTATGTTTTATTATAAGTATGAGCAGCGTGGGTCACACCGTACGAGAAAGATACCACATTCACTGGGACTCGAAGGGCTAAGTCAATAGCTTCATACATCCTGTCATTGCAACAGGCAAAGGAGATATTTGGTGAGTAAATGCGCTGCACAGTATTGGCAATATATACCTTAATACGCGGATCGGATATTAAAATTGAGCGTCACACCATGTGAGAACGTTACCAATTCATATAACGTCAAACGTTCTATCCGATAGACTTACGGGCCGAGAAGTTAACCCGCCGTATGGAGCGTAATACGTAGTGTGCAGAGAATCACATTAGTTCGCAATCTAAAGACAGCGCCTTAACTTTGTGTATGAATAAGGAGATCGAATGTTATACCGTTCGATATCGTTCCCATCTTCATGGAGAGTCGCATAGCTAAGGCAATAGCTTCACCTACCCTGTGATTCCGAGTACCAAATAAGTCATTACATGTGTAAATCCGCCGAATTATATAGGCAATTAACACCATAATTCACGGTATGAATATTGAGGTACATAGTCAGACTGTCGGAGCCCATTATCAACTGGTATAGAGTCACTCTTCCTACCGCAGGCCATACATTCCGATAATATAACTCGCTGCATCGAAATTATAATAGCGAGTCCAAGGAAACAAATTAGCATACATTTTATTGACGTACACCATAATTTCGCGTACCAATTAGAGTAGCGAGTGTCTAAGCGTTCCACAACGTTACCACCTTCTTCGAGAACCGAACTTCTGGATCAATAGCTACAACTATTCTGTGATTCCGAAGGTCAAAGAAGGTATTCCGGGAGACAATCCGCTTTACACTACTGACAACGGACACCTTAATTCACGGTATGTATACTAAGATGGAGCTCCAAACTACTGTAGAACTTGACCTATTGATGTAATGTCAAACTTTTTACAGAGAGCCTTACCTACCTTGAACCAAACCCGCCGTATCGAGAGTATAATTTTGTGCTCAGAGTATACATTTCAGCATCGGGCCCCATAATTTCATGTATGGATTAGAAGATCGAGAGGCAAACGGTTCGAGAACGTTACCACCCAGTTTGGGATTCGAAAGGCTAAGTTAATTGCTTGACCTAATCCAAGATTCCAAGAGTCAAACCATGTTTTCCGGGAATAAATCCACTGAACAGTATTGACATTTACACTTTAATTCACTGCTTGATTATTAACTTAAAGTGTCAGACTGATTCAGAACGTTACCTATTCGTATAAAGTCATTCTTCTTACCGAATACCTTACTTTGAGAGAACCTTGCCCGCTGTACCCAGTGACGCTGTTACCGTTCACGGTAACAAATTAGTGAACGTTATAGCAGATGCACACCTTAGTTTCATGTAGGAACAGAATTATCGAGATTCAAGCCGTTCGAGAACATTAACCGCTTCTTCGCTATTCGAAAGGCAAAGTCAATAGCATCTCCTACCATGTGATTCTGAGCGTCATACCAGGTATTCCTGGAGTAAGCCGTCTGAAAAGTATTGACAATAGTCACCATAATTCCCGGTTTGAATGTTAAAGTCGAGCGTCAGATGGTCTAAGAAAGGTACCACTTAGTATAAAGTCAAACGCTTTACTGATGTCCATAACCTCACAAGGCCTAACCCGCTGTATCGAAAGTATTACGTAGTGCTCAGAGAATCAAATTAGTATTCATTTTAGTGACAGGCACCTTAATTTGATGAATGAATAAGAAGATTGAAGGTTACACCGTTCGACAATGTTACCACCTTCATTGAGAGACGAATAGCTTAGGCAATAGATTCCCACCCGTCCTGGGATTCAGAAAGTCAAACAAGCCATAACGGGAGTAAATACGCTGAATTATATAGGCAATGGACACCATAATTCTCGGCATTAAAGTAACAGCATTAAAGTAGAGGGACTTATTGACGGCGATTATTGTCAATTGGTATACAGTCACTCCTTTCATCGAAGTCCTTACATTCCGAGAATATAACCTGTAGTATCGAGAGTACAACTTCGCGATTAGAGATGCAAATTAGTAGACATTCTTCTGACGAGCACCTTAATTTCGTGCATGACATTGATGATCGGGTTTCAAACCGATCGAGAACTTTACCACCTTCTGTGAAAGACAAACGGATAAGTCAATGGCTTCACCTATCCTGTGGATCGGAGAGTCAGCCCGGGAAAACGGAGAGTATGTTCGCTGAAGAGGATTGGCAATACACACCTCAATTCACGGTTTGCATATTAAAGCAGGCCGTGAAGAAGTTGTAGAACATTACCTATACGTGTACGTTGGAACTCCTGCCTGAGTGTTTAACCATCCGAAAGACTAACCCGCTGTATCGGGAGTAAAACGCCGTGTCCAGAGATACGAACTAGCATACATTTTAGTGACGAGCACAATAATTTCATTCATGAATTAAAAGATCGATGGCCAAACCGTTCGAGAACGTTACCACCTTCTTTGAAATTCAAACGGCTAAGTCAATAGCATAACATATTTTGTGATTCAGAAAGTCAAGCGCGATTATCCGGGATTAAATGTGTTGTAGATTATTGGTAATAGATACCTTAATTGGCGGATTGAATATTAAAATGGAGCGTTTCACGGTGTGAGAACGATACAATTGCAGTAAAGTCAAACATTTTTCCGAATGCATTACCGTCCGTGAAGCTAATGCCAATAGCTTCACCTAACCTGTAACTCCATGGGACAAACCAGGTATTCCGCGACTACACCCGCAGTACAGTATTGGAATTAGACACGCTATATCACGTTATCAATATTAAGGAACAGTGTAAAGCCGTTGTAGATTGTTACCTATTGCTATACAGTCTACCTTTTTATCGAAGGCCTTACCTATCGAGAGCCAATCCTGTTGTATCTAGAGCATTACTTCGCGTTCAAGGAAGCAAATTGGTATATATTTTAGTGACAGCACCCTCAATTTCATGTGTGATTAAGAAGGTCGAATGTCAAACCAATCGAGAACATTACCAACATCCTTTGGAGTAGAACGGCTATATCAGTAGCATCATCTACCATGTGATACCGAGAGTCAAATCAAGTAATCCGGGAGTAAATTCGCTGATCAGTCTTTGCATTAGACACGATAATTCGCGGAATAAATATTCAAGGACAGATTCCAGCCGTTGCAGAACATGTCTGCATCCAGAGTATAACTTCGTCTTCACGAAAGCGAATTAGTATACATATCAGCGACGGTCACATTAATTTTATGTATAAAACAGAAGATCGAGTGTAAGAACGTTACCACCTACTTTGAAGGTCAAACGGCTGTCACTAGCATCACACATCCTATGATTCCGAGAGTCAAACCAGGTGTTCCGGGAGTACATGCGCTGTACCGTACTGGCAATAAACACCTTAATTCACGGTATGAACAATTACGTGCAGATTCACACCATTGTAGAGGGTTAAATTTTGGCATGGAGTCCAAATATTTACCGAAGGCTTCACCTTCCGAGAACATATCCCGCTCCTTCGAGAGTGTATCGTCGGGACCAGAGAAACAAATTAGTACACACTTTAGTGTCTGGCATCGGAATATTACTTATGAAATAGATGATCGAGGGTCAAAGCCTTTGAGAACGTTACCACCTTCCTTGTCGGCCGATCGGCAAAGTCAATAGCTTCTCCTATCCCGTTACGGGAGCCATGCTTGGCATTCCAGCAGCAAATCCCCTGCACAGTATTGACAATAGAATCTTTAATTCACGATACGTGTATTAAAGTAGAGAGTCAAACTGTTTAAAACCGGTAAGCATTGGTATAAAGTCATATTCCTTCCCGGATTCCCTACCATTCGAGAACATGGCACGCTTGTATCGTGGGTACAACTTCGTGTTCAGAGAACCAAATTAGTGGACATTTTTGCAGAGGGACGCCTTAACTTCATGTAAGAAGTAGAAGGTCGATTGTCAAATAGTTCGAGACCGTTACCACCTCCTTTTAGAGTCGAACGTCTGAGTCAATAGCTTCACGCATCCGGTCGTTCTGAGGGTCAAACCAGGTTCACTGGGAGTAAATCCGCTGAACAGTATTTGGAATAGACACCATAATTCAAGCATTGAATATTACAGTAGGGAGGCAAGCCATTGAAGAACATTACCGAATGTTGTAATGTTGTACCTTTCACAGAATAAATTACCCTCTGCGAGTCAAACCCGCTGTATCTAGAGTTTATCTTTGTGTTTAGAGAAGCTGATTAGTATACATTTTAGTGAACGGCACATTAATTTCATCTATGACTCAGAAGATCTGGTGTCAAACCGTTCGAGAACGTCACGTCCTTGTTTGAGTGTCGATTGGCTAAGTCAATAGGTTCACTTATCCAAAGATTCCTAGCAGCAATTTCACGGTATGAATATTAAATTTCAGCGTCAAGCCGTTGCAACACTTTACCTATTCGTATAGAGTCAAACGATTTACCGAAGGCCCTACCTTCCGAGACAACCAACCCTCTGTACGGGGTGCACTGCATCGTGTTCATGCAAAAATATAAGTAGACATTTCACAGACGGGCACCTTAATTTCTAGTATGAATTAGAAGATCGTGCGTCAAACCTAACGAGATCGTTACCACCTTTGTGCCGAGTCGAACGGCTATGTCAATAGCTTCACCTATCCTGTGGTTCGGGGAGGCGTGTCAGGTATTACAGGAGTAAGTCCGCTGATCAGTATTGGAAATAGGCACCTTAATACACGGTTTGTATATTAAAGCGGAAAGTCCAACCGTTGTAGAACGATACCAATTGCTATAGAGTCATTCGTTATATCGAAAAGACCTTACCCTCCGAAAAACTAACCCACTGCAGCGAGTGTATAACCACTTTTTTTGAGTGTCACATTGGTATAAAATATAGTGATTGCATCTTAAGTTGATGTATGAATTAGGAGGTCAAGGGTGAAACAGTACGTAACCGTGACCACCTTCAAAGATATTCGAAAAGCTAAGCGAATATTTTCACATATCCTGTGTTTCCGAGAGTCCAACCACGTATTAGTGGAGGAAATCCGTGGAAGAGTATTGGGAATATACACCTTAGTTCACGGTTAGAATATTAAAATAGAACGTCACACCGTTTGAGATCGTTACCAATGGATATAAAGTCAATCGTTTTACCGAAGGCGCTACCTTCCGCGAATTTCATACGCCTCTATGAGAATAGATCTTCGTGCTCAGAGAAGAAAGTCAGTATTCATTACAATGACGAGAACTTTAACTTCATGAATGGATTAGAAGGTCGACCGTTATACCGCTCGATAACGTTACCAACATCTGTGTGAGACGATCGGATAAGTGAATAGCTTCACCAATCCAGAGGTTCCCAAAGTGAAACTATGTGTTCCAGGAGTAAATCCGCAGATCCGTATTGGCAATAGACACCTTAGTTCACCGCTCGAATATTTATATAGAGCGTAAAACCGTAGTAAAACGTTACTTGTTCGTATACAGTCAAACATAATCCCGAAGGCTTTACCTTCCGAGGAGCGTAACACGCTGCAGGGACTGCCATGCTTGCTATTCCCAGAAACATACTAGTAGAAATTTTAGCAGACAAGCGCATTATTTTCATATATGAATTACAAGGTTGAGGGTTACAACGTTCAGGAACGTTACCATCTCCTTTGAGAGTCGTACGTCGGAGTCAATAGCTTCACCTATCCTGTGACTTCGAGAGTCATACCAAGTATTCCGGGAGTTAACCCGCTGAATAGTATTGTGCAATAAACACCTTAATACTCGGTATGAAAAATAAGGAACAGATTCACACCACTGTAGACACTTACATATTGGCACGGAGTCAGACTATTTACCGAAGGCCTTACCATTCCGAGTACCTATCCCGCTCTTTCTAGAGTGTATCGTCGTGATCTGTGAATCAAGTTGGTAAACATTTTAGTGACGGTCACCATAATTACATGTATGAAGTCGAAGGTCGAGGGTCAAACCGTTCGAGAACGTTAGCACTCTTTTTATGGTTCGAACGGCTACGTAAAGACCTTCACTCATCCAGCGATGCCGAGAGTCAAATCACGTAATCCGAGATAGAGTCCGCTGATGTTTATTTGCAACTGATACCTTAATTCAAGGTATGAATATTAATGTAGACGGTCAAACCGAGGGAGGACATTACCAATTCGCATAAATTCATTCCTTATACCAAACAACATATCTTCCGGGAACCTAATCCGCTGTAGGGAGTGTCCTGCTTAATGGTCCCGGAAACAAATTAGGGGGCATTTTAGCGAACGAACACGACATGCTTGTGAATAATTATCATCACCGAGAGTCAAAGCGTTCGAGAGCGTTACCTCCTTCAGTGACAGACCATCGGCAAAGTCTATGGCTTCACCTTCCCTGCGATTCTGAGAGTCAAATCAGGTATCCCGCAGAACAGTGTTGGTAATGGACACATTAATTCTCGGTGTGAATAAAGTAGATCGTCAAACCGATTGAGAATGCTGCTAAACGGAATAACGTAATACCCTTCAATAAATGCCCTACCGTCCAAGAGTGTACCCCGCAGTATCGACGGTATAACTTCGTGATCATAGAATCCAATTAGTAAACATTTTAGTGGCGGGCTCGTTAGATTAATCTATGAATTAGAAGATCGAGTGTCAAACCGTTCGAGAACGTTACCAGCTTCATTGAGAGTCGAACGGCTGCTTCAATAGCTTCACCTATATTCGTGATTCCGAGAGTCAAGCCTGAAATTCCAGAAGGAATTCCGCTGAACAATATTGGCAATGGACACCTAAATTCTCGACCTGAGCAATAAAGTTGGAAGTCAAATCGTCGGGCAGATTTAAAAATTGTTATAGAGTCATCCTTTTTACAAACTACGTTACCTTCCGAGAACATAACCGTCTGTATGGAGTGCCTTCCTTTGTGTAGAGATTATTAAATTGGTATTCATTTTGGTGGGGAGCACCTTATCTTCATGTATGAATAATAAGATTGAGGGTCATTCCGTTCCAGAGCATTACCACGTTCGTGAAGAATCGCACAGCTATGTCAATAGCTTCATCTATCCAGTGAATCCGAGAGTCTGGACAGACATTCTCGGAGTAAGACCGCTAAAAGCTATTGCGAATAGGCACATCATTCCGCGGAATGTATGTTGGAGTAGAGCACCTATCCCTCGGAGATCATTGCCAATTGGTATATAGTCCTTCTTCTCCGAATACTTTTCCTTCTGTGAACAGAACCCGCTGTATCGGGTGTATATCTTCCTGCTGAGAGAAGCAAATTAGTGTACATTCGAATGACGGGCACCTTAGTTGCATATATGTATAAAAAAATCAAGACTAAATCCTTTCCAGAAAGTTACCACTTCTTATAAGTGTCGAACGGCTTAGTTAACAGCTTCACCTAGCCTGTGATTCCATGTGTCAAACCAGGTAGTCCGCGTCTGAACCCGCTGTACAGTATTGGCATTAGGCACTCAATTTCATGGTATGAATAATAATTAACAGAGTCAAACCGCTGTTGATTGTTCCCTACTGCTATATAGTCAAACTTTTTACCGATGGCCTTACCTTCGGAGAAGCTAACCCGCTGCATCGAGATTAAGTCTTCGTGTTAGGAGAAGAAAATTAGTATACACTCTTGTCACGGGCACATTAATTTCATATATGAATTAGAATATCGAGCGCCAAACGTCTAGAGAACGTTGCCACCGTCTGTGAGTGACGAACGGCACCAACAGCAGCTTCACCTATCCTCTGATTCCGATAGTCAAATCATGTAATCCGTGAGTAAATCTGCTGTTAAGTATGGGCATTAGGCGCCCTATTTCACGGTATAAATATTAAAGCGCACAGTCAAACCGTTGTAGCACGATACCTATTAATGTACAGTTCAAATTTTAACAGAAGTCCTTACCTTCCGTGAAGCTAAACCACTGTATCGGCAGTATAACTTCGTTTGCAGAGAAGAAAATTTGTTTACATTATAGTGACGGGCCCTCATTTCATGAAGGAGTTAGAAGATCCAGGGTCAAACAGTTCGAGAACGTTACCACCCTCTTTGAGATTCGAACGGCCAAGTTAATGGCATCGCCACTCCTCTGATTCTGAGAGTCATACCAGGCATTCCGTGTCTAATCCGCTGAACAGTATTGGCAATATACGGTTAATTTCACGGCAAGAACATTAGAGCAGAGCATCAAATCGTTGCATAGCTTTACCTATTCGTATAGAGTCAAACCTTTTTCCGGAGGCCTTAGAATCCCGCTGTATCGATAGTATA
This sequence comes from Lasioglossum baleicum, assembly GCF_051020765.1. Classification (NCBI taxonomy): domain Eukaryota; kingdom Metazoa; phylum Arthropoda; class Insecta; order Hymenoptera; family Halictidae; genus Lasioglossum; species Lasioglossum baleicum. The sequence continues at coordinate 21,830 of NW_027469343.1, forward strand.
ACCTTGACACCAGAGGAACATATTAGCATTCATGTTAGTGACTGGCGCCGTAATTTCATGTATAAGTTACAAGATCCTGTGTCGAACCGTTCGAGAACGTTACCACCTTCTGTCAGGGTCGAACGGCTAAGTCAATACCTGCACCTATCCTGTGATTCCGAGGGACATAGCAATTATTCCGGGTGTACATCCGCTGATTGGCAATTGACGCCATAATTCACGCTTAGAATATTAGAGTAGCGTGACTATCCGCCGCAGGTCATATCCAATTCGTATAAAGTCATTCCTTTTACCAAACACCTTACCTGCCGAGCATATTTACCTGCTGTAGAGAGTGTCTCTCTCGCGGTTGGCGGAAACAAATTGGTGTACATTTTAGCAGACAGACGCTGTATTTTCATGCATGAATAGTAAAATTAAAAGTCAAAACCGATCGAGTACGTTACCACCTTATTTGAGAATATGACGCCTGAGACAATAACTTCACCCATCCTGTGATACGGAGAGCCAAACGACGTATTCCGGAAGAAATCTGCTTGTCAGTGTGGGCATTAGATACACAATTTTGCGGTGTAAATATTAGAGTACATGGTTCATCCTTTGTAGAACGTTACTAATTGGTATAGCGTCAAAATTTTGACCGAAGGCCAAACCGTCCGTGTAGAAAACCCGCCGTTTCGAGGGTATAACTTCATGTTCAGGAAAGAAATTAGTCTTTGTTTCAGTGACGGGCACCTTATCTTCCTGTATCAGTTAAAAGATCGAGGGCGAAACTGTTCGAGAACGTGAACACCTTTTGAAGGAGACGATCGGCTAACCAAATAGATTCACATATACAGTGATTCGGCGAGTCAAATCAGGAATTTCTGGTCGTTATCAATTGTTATAAAGTCAAACGCTTTACGGGAGGCCTTACACTGCAAAGAACTAACCAGCTGTATCGAGAGTATAACGTCGAGTTCAGTGCAACGAATTAGTATAAGTTTTATCGACATGAACATCAATTTCATGTTTGAGTTGAACATCGAGAGTCAAACATTTCTAGACCGTTAGTTCCTGCTGTGAGATTCGAACGGCTATGTCAATAGCTTCACCAACCCTGTGATTCCGTGAGTCGAGCCAGGCATCTCTGCAGCAAGTCCGCTGAATAGTCCTGGCAATGGACTCCTTCATTCGCGGCTCGAATATAAAAGCAGTCATCCAAACCGTTGCAGAACGTTACCTACTGGCCTAGAGTCAAACTATTTACAGAAGGCCTAACATGACGTGGAGATAACCCGCTATATCGAGAGTATAGCTGTGTGTTCCGAGAATCAAGTTAGTTTACATTTTATGTCGTGCAACTTATTTTGATTAATGAGTTTGAAGATAGATGGACGAACCGTTCGAAGACTTTGCCACATTCTGTGAGAGACGATTCGCTAAGCCAATAGTCCCTCGCATCCTGCGATGCGGAGAGTCGCACCAGTTATTCCGAGAGTAAATCCGCTGTACCCTTTTGGCAATACACACCATAATTCACGGTCCAAATATTAGAATTGCGCTTCAATCAGTTAGTGAACGTTATCAACTGTTGTAAATTCAAACGATTTACGGGAGGCCGTACCATCCCCGAACCTAACCCTCTTCATCGAGATTATAACTTCGTGTTCAGACGATAATTCTGGTACACAATTTAGCGACGGCACCTTAAATTCGTGCATGAATTAGAAGATCGAGGGTCAACACGTTCGAGAGCGTAGGCGCCATCTCTGAGAGATTTACGCCTTAGTTATCAGCTTCACCTATCCAGTGGTTCGGAGAGGTAATGCATCAAACCATTTGATTGCATTGCCTATTGCTATAATGTCAAACAATTAACAGATGGCTTTAACGTCCGAGAAGCTAACCCGCCGTACCGTAACTATGGCTGCGTGTTTAGGGCAACACATTAGTATACAATTCAGTGACCGCCACCTCAACTTCATGTACGAGTCAGAAGATCGAGTGTCAAGCCGTTCGAGAACATGGCCACATTCTGTGAGAGACAAAGGGCTACGTCAGTATCTTCTCCTATCCTGCGATTCCGAGAGTCGAACAAACTATTCCGGTAATAAATTCGCTGAATAGTATTGGCAATGAACACATTAGTTCACAGTAATGCTAAAACAGATCGTCTAGCCGTTGAAGAACGTTACCTACTGGCATAGTGTCAAATATTTAACCGAATGCCTCCCTTCCCCGAAGCTAAGCCGCCGCATCGAGAGCATAACTTGGTGTTCAGCGAAGCAAGTGAGTATGCATTTTGGTGTTGGGCACCTCAGTTTTATGTATGAATAGCAAAATCGAGAGTCAAACGTTCGAGACCGTTAGCATCTTGTTTTAGAGACGCTGCAAAGTCAATAGCTTCACCTACTCTGTTATTCCGAGATTCAGATCAGGTATTTCGCGTGTAAATCCGCAGTACAGTATTGGCAATAGACACCTTAATTCGCGCTATGAATATTAAAGTAGAGATACAAATCGCAGGGGAACTTTACCAATAGGTATGACGCTAAACTTCTTACAGGACACCTTACTTTCCGCGAACATAACCAGCTGTGTAGAGGACATAACTGCGTGGTCGGAGAAACAAATTAGAGTACATTTTAATGACGGGAACCTTAATTTCCTGTATGAATGTATGAATTGGAAAATCGAGTGTCAATCCTTTCGGAACGTTATCTCCCACTCTGAGAGACGAGTGGCTCAGTCAGTAGGTACAACTATCATGCGGTTCCGAGGGTCATGCCAGTATTTCCGGGTATATATCCGCTGCACGGTATTGGCAATAGACTCCATAATTCAAGGTCTGAATATTAAATTGCAGCGACGAACCGTTCAAGACCATTGCCAATTGGAATAAAATCAAACACATTGCCGAAGACCTAACCAACCAAAAATTAACCCTCTGCATCGATAGTATAACCTCGTGTTCAGAGAATGAAATTAGTAATCATTTCAGTGACGGGCACCATATGTTCATGCATGAATTACAAAATAAATGATGAAACCGTTTGTGAACTTTAGCACCGTCTTTGAGAGTCGAACGGGTAAGTCATAAACTCCATATATCCTGTGATTCCGAGAGTCAACTCTGGTAATCCGGGAGTAAGTCCGCTGAATACTATTGGCAATAGATACCGTAATTCACAGTTTGTATATTAGCGTGGAGCGTCAAACTGTTTGAGAACGTTACCAATTGCTATTAAGTAAAACGATTTCCCGAAGGCTATACCCTCCGAAAAATTTACCACTGTATCGAGAGCATATATCCGTATTCAGACGTACGAACTAGTATACACTTTAGTGGCGTGCACCATAATTTTGTGAATGAATTCGAAGATCGGTGGTCAAACCATGCGCGAGCGTTACCACCATCTTTGAGAATCGAACGGCTGTGCCAATAGCTTCACCTATCCTGTGACTCCGAGTGACACACCAGGTACACCGAGATGAAATCCGCTGAACAGTATTGGCAATAGATACACTTTTTTGGATTGAATATTAATGTACAGAGTCCACCAGGTTTAGAACTATTCCAATTGGTAAAGAATCTAACATTTCACCGATGGACTTGCCCACCAAGATCCTCACCTGTTGCACCGAAAGTATAACTTCGCGTTCAGAGAAACAAATAAGTATACATTCTGACGTCGCGCACCATAATTTCACGTATGATTTAGAAGATCGAGTGTCAAACCGCATGAGAACGTTGCCACCTGCTGTGACAGACGAAAGGCTAAGTCCGTAACTTCAATTCTCCTGTGACTGCGCGATTCAAATCTGGAATTCCGGGAGTAAATCCGCTGAACAGTGTCGGTAAAGAAACCATGCTCCATGGTTCCAGTATTAAAATAGAGCGTTACACATTTTGAGAAGGTTCGCAGTAGCTACAAAGGCAAACGATTTATCGAATGCCTTGCCGTCCGAGAAGCTATACCGCCCGACCGAGAGTATAACTTCGTGTATATAGAAACACAGTGGTATACCTTTTAGTTACGGCACCTTAAATTTATGTATGGATTAGAATATCCAAGTTCAAACCATTCGAGGACATTACCACCATAATTGAAGTACGAATGGCTAATTCAATAGCTTCAACTATCCTGTGATTCCCAGCCTCTCATCTACCTTCTCATTAATACATGAACATGAGGGACCTGTCACTGCAGTGCATTCTAATTACGTCCTGAGAATACGAAACTATATTCTCGATGTAGCCGGTGATGTTCGCTGAACGTGGCGCCTTCGGAAAAACTTTATAGCAATTGGTAACCATCTACAACGACGTGACTCTCTGCTTTAATATTCAAACAGTGAATTAAGGCGTCAATTGTAAAAACTGTTCCGCGCGTTTGCTCTCGGGGTATATGGTTTGATGCTCCGAATCACAGGATAGATGAAGCGATTGACTTAGCCGTTCGACACTCACAGAATGCGGTAACGTTCCTGAACAGTTCGACACACGATTTAATAATTCATACATGAAGTTACCGTGCCCGTCACTGAAATGAGGACTTATTTCTTCCTTGGAACACGACATTACACTATTGATACTGCGGGTGAGTATTTCGGAGGGTGAGGTCTCCGGTAAAACGTTTGACTTTGTAGGAATTTGTTACCATCTCAATCGGTCTGACTTTGTTCCATAACATTTTTACCGTGATGTAGGGTGCCTAATGCCCAATCTGAACAGCAGTTGTTGTCATGGGATACGTGACGCAACTGAGTTAGCCGTTCGTCTCACATATAATGTGGTATCGTTCCCGAACAGTTTTTCCCTCGATCTTCTAATTCAGATATGTATTTAAGGTGCCCGTCACTAAAATGTATGCTCATTTGCTTCCCTGAACAGGATATTACACCCACGATACTGCGCGTTTTCCACTCGGAAGGTAAGATAGGCGAAGAAGGGTACGACGTTATACCAATTGGTAACGTTCTCAGACAGATTGACTCGCTACTTTGCTATCCATACAGTGAATTAAGGTGTCCATTGACTGTACTCTTCAGAGTATTTGTTCCTGAAATACCAGGATTGAGTCTCGGAATCACAGGATAGGTGAAGCTCTTGACGTAGCCGTTCGAATCACAAGGAGTGTGGCAACGTTCTGAAACGGTTGGTCCCTCGGCCTTCGACATCATCCATGAAATTATGGTGACCGTCACTAAAATGTTTACCTATTTCTTATTCTGATCACGACGACACACTCAAGAAACAGCGGGATATGTACTCGGAAGGTAAGGCTTTCGGTGAATTATGTGACTCCATGCCAATATGTAAGAGTCTACTGTGTTGTGAATATGTACTATATCTTTCATTCCGTGAAATAAGGTGCTTATTGTCAATACGGAACAGCGCATTTACACCCGGAATACCTGGTTTTACTCACAGAATCATAGGATAGGTGAAGCTATTGACTTAGTCGTACGTCCTTCGAAGAAAGTGGTAACGTTCTGAAACGGTTTGACATTCGATCTTCTGATTTAAACTTGAAATTAAGGCGACCGTCACTAAAATGCATGCTAATTCGTTCCTATGAACACGCTGCTATGCTGTCCACACAGAGGGCTAGATTTTAGGTGGGTAAGGTCTTCGGTGATGCGCTTGACTTCATACCAGTTGGTAACGTTGTTCAACGGTTTGACGATCTGCTTTAGCATTCATACCCTGAATTAATGTGTCCATTGCCAATACTATTTAGCGGGTTTACTCTCGGAATACATGGCATAACTCACTGAATCACAGGATAGGTGAAGCTACTGTCTCAGACGTACGACTCTCAGAGAAGGTGGTTACCGCCCTGAACGGTGTGACCCTCAACTTTGTAATTCATGAATGAAAATAAAGTGCCCGACTGCAAAAATGTCTACTAGTTTGTTTCCGTGAATAATAAGCATGTCACTCCATACAGCGGCTTGTGCTTCTCGGAAGGTAAGGACTTCGGGATTATGTTTGACTCTATACGAATAGGTAATGTTCTACTACGGTTTCAGGCTCTACATTAATATTCGACCGGCGAACTAAAGTGTATATCCCAACACTGTTCAGAGGATAAACTCCAGGAATACCTGGGCCGATACTTTGAAGCGCGGAATACGTGATGCTATTGACTCAGTTGTGCGTCTCTGAAAAAAAGGTGACAGTGTTCTCTAGCGGTTTGACTTTCGATCTTCCAATTCATACATGAAATTATGGTGCCTGTCACAAAAATGCATACTAAATTGCTACCGGAACACGATGATTTTCTCTCGATCCAGCGTGCCAGCTTCTCGGAAGGTAAAGTATTCGGTAAGGAGAATGACTTCACTCAAATTGGTAATGTTCACCGACGGTTTGACGACCTGCTTTAATATTCGAACTGTGAATTATGGTGTCCATAGCCAATACCCTTCAGCGTACTTACTGTCGTCTTTCCGCGGCACCAGCTCGGCATCGCGGGATAGGCGAAGCCATTAACTTATCCGTTCGCCTCTCGCAGAAGTTGGCAACGTTCGCGAACAGTTTGACACCCGATCTTCTAATTCTTACATGGAGTTAAAGTGCCCGTCACTGAAATGGATGCTAATTTCTTTCTCTGGACACGAAGTAATACTGTCGAAACGGCGAGTTTGGTTCTCCGTAGGTATGGGCATCTGTAAAATGTTTCAGTTTATCCCAGTGGGCAGTGGTCTCATACAATTTGACGCTCTGCTTCATAATACAAGCCGTGAATTATCGTATATATTGCCAATTCTGTGCAGTGCATTTACTACCGGAACATCTCGTCTGACTTTCGGAATCACAGGGTAGTTGATGCCATTCACTAAGGTGTTCGTATCTCAGAGATGGTGGCGGCTTTCTCGAAGGGTAGGCCCCCCGATCTACTAATTCATACATGAAGATGTGGTGCCCGTCACTGAAATGGACTCGAATTTCTTCCACTGGACACGATGTAATAATCTCTATTCAGCCGGTTATAAAATCAGAGGGTATGGCTTTCGGTAAAACGTATTAATTGGTATCGTTCTCAAACGGATTGACGCTCTATATTAGTTTTCAACCGTGACTTATTGTGTCTATTGACAATACTGTGCAGCGCATTTACTGCAGGAATACTTGGTTTTTCTCTCGGAGTCACAGGATTGGTGGAGCTATTGACTGATCCGTTCGATTCTGAAAAAAGTTAGTTACTTTCTCGAACCGCTTGACCCTTTTTCTTCCTGTCCATAATGAAATTAAGGTCGCCGCCACTAAAATGTTTACTTATTTGATACTCAGAACACGAAGTTATACTCTCGATAAAGCGGGAGATGTTTGCGTGAGGTACGGCCTTGGGTAAAACGTTTGACTTTATATCAATTAGTATCGTTCTCACACAGTGCGTCGCTATATTGTAATAGTCAATCCGCGAATTGTGATATATATTGCCCATTCTGTACAGCGCATACACTCACGGAATATCTCGTTTGACTCTCAGAATCACAGGATAGGTGAAGATATTGACTTAGACGTTCGTTTCTCACAGAAGGTGGCAACGTTCTCGATCGGTTTGACCCTCTGTCGTGTAATTTGGACAATAATATGTTGAGCCCGTCTGCTAACATGTCTACTAATTTGTTTCCGTGAACATTAAACAAGACACTCAACACAGCGAGTTAGGTTCCCGGATTGTAAGGTATTCCATAAAAAGAATGACATTATTCGAACTGGTAACGCTCCCCGACAGTTTGACTCCTGACTTTAATATTCATACCGTGAAATAAGATGTCTATTGCAAAGCATGTTATAGGATTTACTACCGGAGTACCGCAGATGACTCTTGGAATCGTCGTGTAGGTGAAGCGAGTGGATTATCCGCGCGTCTGTCAAAGATGGTGGTGACGTTACCGATCGAATTATTTATTATTATAGCCGTGAATTGAGGTGTCTATTGCCCATACTGTACAGCGCATTTATTACTGGGATACCGCGATTGACTCTCGGTATCGCCGGATGGGTGGAGCTATTTATTTAGCCGTTCGTCTCTCACAGTAGGTGGCAACGTTCTCGAGCGGTTTGTCCCTCGATTTTCTAATTCATACAAGAAATTATGGAGCCCGTCCCTATAATGTATACTATTGTTCTTCCCTGAACAATAAGTAATACTCTCGATACAGCGGGTTAGCTTCTCGGTGGACAGGCTTTGTGTGAAATGATTGACTCTATAGCAATAACTAACGTTTTACCTGGGTTTGATCCAGTAGACTAATATTGATTCTATTACCAATACTGTTCAGATAATTTACTCCCGGAATAGCTCAACTGACACGGGGAATCATGGGATAGGTGAAGCTATTGACTCAGCCGTTCGGTTCTAACCGCGGGTGGTATCGGTCGCGAAAAGTTTGACCCTCGACATTCTAATTCATACATGAAATTAAGATGCTGTCACTATAATGAACTAATGTGTCTTTCCCAACAGAAAGTTCTACTTGTGATGCAGGGGATTATTTCTTCGGCGAGTAAGGTCTTCCGTAGAACGTTTGACGTCATACGAATTTTTAACGATCTCAATCGGTTTGACGCTCAACTGCAATATTCATACCGTGAATGAACGTGTCCGTTGTTAATACTGCACTGTGGATTCACATCCGGAATACCTGGCCTGGCCCTCGGAACCGCACGATAGTTGCAGCTAGTGACTATGCCGCTCCACCTTCAAAGAGGGTGGTCATCTTCTCGAAGAGATTGATTTTCGATCTTTCAATTCGTCAATGAAATTAAGGTTCCGGTCAACAAAATGTATACCAATTTTCTTCGCCGAACACGATGTTATACCCTCGATTCTGTGGGTTACGTTCGCGGAAAGTAAGGTGTCCGGTAAGAAGTTTGTCGTCAAACCAACTGGTAAAGTTCCATTACGATTGGTCTCTCTACTTTTATTTTCATACCGCGAATTATGGGGCCCATTGCCAATACAGTTCGTCGGATTTTCTCCCGGATTACATGGTTTGTCTCACGAAATCACAGAAAACGTGACGCTATTCTCTTAGCCATGCGACTGTCATAACGTGTGGTATCGTTCTCGAACGATTTGACCCTCCATCTTCTTAGTCATACATGCAATAAAAGTGCCCGTCTGCTAAATTGTCTAATAATTTGTTTCCTTGAACACAAAGCAAGACACTTGCTACAGCGGGCTGTGTTCTAGGAAGGTATCGTATTGTGTAGGAAAAATGATTTTATACGAATTGGTAATGTTTTCCGTCGGTTTTAATCTCTACTTTAATATTCATACCGTGAATTAATGTGTATATTGCGAATACTGTTCAGTGGATTTACTCCTGGAATTCCAAGCTTGACTCACGGTACCACGTCTAGGTGATGCTAGTGCTTCTGCCGTTCTACTCCCAAGGAAGCTGGTAACGCTCTCGATCGGTTTGACACACGATCTCCTAATCCATACATGAATTTAAGATCCCCGTCACTATAATGTTTACTAATTTAATCCTCTGTACACGAAATTATACTGTGTTGAAGAGGCTGAGGTTCGCGGATGGTGCGGCCTTCGGTAAAGCGTTTGGCTCTATAAAAATAGGAAAGCTTCACAAACAGTTTCATGATCCATTTTAATTTTCAAATTGTGAATTAAGGTGTCAGATGCCAATATCCACCAGCGGACTTTCTCCCGGATTACCTGATTTGATTCTCGGTACCACAAGACATATGGAGCTATTCGCCTGCCCGTTCAACTCTCACAGAGGGTGCGAATTTCTCGAATGGTTTCACCATCTATTTTGTGACTCATACATGAACATAAGGTGCCTGCCACTGACTTGAATACTAATTTCTTTCTCTGAACACGAAATTATGCTCTCGATACAGCGGATTAGGTTCTAGGAGGGTACGGTCTTCAGTGAAATGTTAGACTTTATACCGAGGATAATATGCTCAAACGGTTCACGCCCTACTGTAATATTGAAACCGTGAATTAAAATGCGCATTGTCAATAGTGTTCAGCGGATTGACACCCTGAATACCAGGTTTCGCTGTCGGAATTACAGGATATGTGAACCTCTTGACATAACCGTTGCAATATCTAGGAGGGCGGTAACGTTCTCGATCTCCTTGACACTCGATCTTCCAGTTCATGCTTCATGTGCAGCTGCAAGTCACAGGAATGAATAATAATTTCTTTCTATGAACTCGTAGTTATACTCTCGATACAGCGTGTTAGCTTCTCGGAAGGCACGACCTTCCGTTAAGAGTTTGACTCTCCACCAATAGGAAACGTGCTACAACGGTTTGACTTTGTACTTTAATATTTATACCTTGAAATAAGGTACCCAATGCTCATACTGTTCAGCGCATTTACTTCCAGAATACCAGGTTTGACTCTGGGAATCGCAGGATAGGTGAAGCTGTTGATATAGCCGTTGGTCTCTCAGATGGTGGTAAAGTTCTCGAACGGTTTATCCCTTCGTCTTCTAATCCATGCATGAAATCAATGCATCCAGTTTGACTCTCGGATTCAGAGTTTAGTTGAAGCTATTGGCACTGCGATTCGACTCCCAAGGTAGGTGGTACCATTCTCTATTGGTTTGCCTCTCGAGATAGATATTTATACATGAAAATGTGATGTACGGCAGCAAAAATGACTATCAATTTGTTTCCGTGAACAATAAGTAAGGCATTCGCTACAGCAGTTTAGGTTCTCCTAAGGTAAGGTATTCGGTAAGAATACTGACTATGTAAGAAAACGTGAATTTCGCCTACAGTTTGACTTTTTATTTTAATATTCATTCCGTGAATTAATGTTTCTATCGCCAATAATGCTGAGCGGATTTACTCTTGGAATACCAGGCTTGACTCTAGGAATTACAACTATGGGTGAAGCTGTTGACTCAGCGGTTCGACTCTAAAAGGAGGTGGTAACGATCTAGAATGATTTGGCATACGGTCTTCTAATTCCCACACGATGGTAAGATGCCCATTCCAGAAATGAATACTAATTTCATTTTCTGAACACGAAGTTATACTCCCGACATAGGATTTCGGCGTGTAAGGTCTCTTGAATATCATTCGAATTTATACAAATTGGCAACGCACTCAATCAGTCTGACTTTAATATTCAAATCGTTCATTGGTGTGTCTATGGCCAATACTGTCTAGTGGATTTTCTCACGCAATACCTGGCGTTTCGCCTCGAAATCACAGGAAAGGTGAAGCTATTGCCTTAGCCATGCGACTGTCAAAAGTGGTGGTAATGTTCTCGGATGATTTGACCCTCCATCTTCCTATAGATAGATGCAATTAGCGTGTCTGTCTCTTAAAGTGTCTACTAATTCGGTTCATTGAACACTCAAGAAGATGCCTGCTCCAGCGGGTTAGTCTCTCGTTGGGTAAGGTATCCAGTAAAAAGTTTGAACCTATACCAGTATGTAACGTTCTACGACGGATCGAAGCTCTATATCACAATTCATACCGCAATCTAAGATATCTCTGTCCGATACTGTACTGCGGATAGAATAACGGAATTCCTGGTTTGACTCTCGGCATCACAGGATAGGTGAAGGTATTGACTTAGCCTTTCGCCTCTCACAGAAGGTGGAAGCGTACTCGAACGGTTTGACCCCCGATTCTCTATCTTATATATGGAAGAAACGCTGAGCTTCTGCTATTATGACTAGTTATTTGTTCCCATGGGCTCAAAGCATTACACTCGCATCATCGGGTTTTGTTCTAGGATGGTAATGTATTCGCTAAAAGGAATGACTCTGTCGAGGTTCAATCCGTTCGCGTACGTTACCCCCTGCTTTGAGAGTTGATCGGCTAAGTCAGTAGCATCACCTATCCTCTGATTCCGATAGACGAACCACGTATACCGGGAGTAAATCCACTCATCAGAATTTGCAATTGACGCCTTAATTCACGGTTTGAATATTAAAGCAGGGCGTCAAGCCGTTGTAGAACGTTACATATTCGTGTAGGGTTAAACTTCTTACAGAATAGCTTACACCCCGATGGAGATATCAGCTCTATCGGGAGAATAACACCATGTTCAGAGGTTGGAACTTGTAAACATTTTAGTGACGAGCGCCTTAATTTCATGCATGAATTGAATGATCGACTGTCAATCCACACGAGAACGTTGCCACCTTCTGCGAAACACGTACGGCTAAGTGAGCAGCATCACCTATCCTGTGATTCCTGGAGTGAACAATCTTATTCCGTGAGTAAATCCGCAGCACGGTATTGGCAATAGACACTTCAGATCACGGTTTGGATATTAGAATAGTGCGCCACACCGTGTGAGAACGTTACTACTTGCTATAAAGTCAAACGCTATATCGAATGCCTTACCGATCGTGATGCTAACCCGCCGTATGGAGCGTAGAGCATAGTGTTTAAGGATACACATTAGTACCAAATTTAGCGTCGGCACCTTAACTTCAGGTACGAATAAGAAGATCGATAGACCGTTCGACATCGTTACCACATTCATGGAGAGTCGCATAGCTAAGGCAATAGTTGCACATACCCAGTGATTCCGAGAGCCAAATAAGTCATTACTGGAGTAAATCCGATGAATTATATAGGCAATTGACTCCATAATTCACTGTATGAATATTAAGGTAGAGGGTCAGCCTGTCGGTGACCATTATTAATTGATATAGAGTCACTCTTTTTACCGAGAGCCTTACCTTCCGTGAATGTAACTCGCTGCATCGAGATAATAATTTCGAGACATCGGAAACCAATTAGAATACATTTTAGTGACGTACACCATAATCTCGTGTACGAATTAGAAGAGCGAGGTTCAAACCGTTCCACAACGTTACCACCTTCTCCGAGAACCGAAATTCTAGATCAACAGCTACAACTATCCTGTGATTCCGAAAGTCAAGGAAGGTATCCCGGGTGTCAATTCGCTGTGCACTACTGGCAACGGACACCTTAATTCACAGTATGAATATTAAGATAGATCGCTAAACCTTTGTAGAACTTTACCTATTGATCAAACCTTTTACAGAAAGCCTTACCTACCGTGAACCAAATCCGCCGTGTCGAAAGTATAACTTTGTGCTCGGAGAAACACATCAGTTTACATTTTAGCAATGGGCGCTCTAATTTCATGTGTGGATTAGAAAATCGAGAGATAAACTATTCGAGAACGTTAATACCCACTTTGTGATTCGAAAGACATAGTTACCAGCTTCACGTATCCTGCGATTCCGAGAGGCAAACTAGCTACTCCGGTAGTAAATACCCCGTTCAGTATTAGTAACAAACACCTTAATTCTTGGAATGAATATTAATGCATACCGTCATATCTTTGTGTAGCGTTACGTAATTATATAAAGTTATACTTTTTTCAGAAGATCTAACCTTCCGAGAATTCAACACCCTATATCTACGTCATTGCTTCGTGTTCAGAGATGCAAATTAGAATCCATTTTGGCGACGGGCACCTTAATTTCAAGTACGAATTTGAAGATGGAGGGACAAACCGTTCGGGAGCGTTACCACCTTCATTGAGTGACGAATGGCTAAGTCAATAACTTCACGATTCCAGTGATTCGGAGAGTCAATGCAGGTATTGTTGGAGTAAGTACGCTGATCAGTACTGTCAAGAGACACCATAATTCACTGTTTGAATAGTGAAGAAGAGTGTCTATCCGTTTTACAACATTGCCAATTAATATGAAGACACACACATTAGAGATAGCCTTACCTACGGGGGAACAGACCTGCCGTTTCGAGAGTATACCTTCGTGTTCAGAGGTATGAACTGGTATACAATTTAGTGACGAGCACAATAATTTCATGCTTGAATTAGAAGATCGACGGTCAAACCGATGTGGAATGCTAATTCATTCTCTGAGAGACGAACGACATTGTCAATAGCGACACATATCCTGTGATTCGGAGAGCAAACCCAGTTATTGAGGGAATAAATCCGCTGAACAGTGTTGGGAACAGACACCATAAATCATGCTTTGAATATTACTGTAGGGAGGCAAGCCATAGTAGAACATTACCGAATGATATAATGTCGTACTTTTGCAGAATAATTAACACTCAGTGAGCCTAACACGCTGTACCGAGAGTTTAACTTTGTGTTAAGGGAAGCTGATTAGTATATATTTTAGTGAACGGCGCAGTGATTTCATCTATGGATCAGAAGACTTGGTGTCAAACCGTTTGAGAACGTCACCGCCTTCTTTGAGTGACGAACGGCTTAGTCAATAGCTTTACCTATCCTGTCATTCCGTAAGTAAACCCGCTGAACAGCATTCGACACAGAGACCTTAATTCATGGTATGAATTTTTTGGTAGAGAGTCAAACCGTCGGAGAATGATCCAGTATCCTTTGTAACTCACACATCCAAGGGAATGGCTTCACCCATCCTGTGATTGGGAGAGTCAAACCAGGTATTCCAGTAGTATGTCCACTGAAGGGTATTGGAAAGTGACACCTTAATACACGGTATGAATATTAATGTAGAGAGTCAAACCGACGGAGAACATTACCAGTGCGCATAAAGTCATTCCTTTTATCGAATACCATACCTTCCGAGAACCTAACCCGCTCTAGCGAGAGTCCTTCATAATGTGCTCAGAAACAAATTAGTAAACATTTTAGCGGACGAACACCACATGTTTGTGTATAAATATCAACATCGAGAGTCGAAGCGTTCGAGAACGATAGCATCTTCTGTGAGAGACGAAAGGCTAAGTCAATTGCTTGACAAATCCTGAGATTCGGAGAGTAAAACCAGGTATTCCGTGAGGAAGTCCGCTGAAGCGTTTGGAAGTGACACCTCAACTCACGGTTTGAATATTACACTAAAGCGTCAAACCGTTTGTGAGCGATTCCGATTGGTATAATATCAATCTTATTACCGAAGCATTTCCTTCGAGGGCCCATTCCGCTGTAGCGATTGGCTTGCATATCTTTCACCGGAACAAATTAATAGACATTTTGGCAGACGGACAGCATATTTTTATGTATGAATTACAAGGTTGAGGGTCACACCATTCAGGAACGTTACCACCTCATTTGAGAGTCGTACGTCTGAGTCAATAGCTTCACCTATCCTGTGATTTCGAGAGTCAAATCTGATAGTCCGTCATTAAGTCCACTGCAGTTTATTGGCAACTGACACCTTAATTCGCGTTATGAATACTAATGTGGAAAGTCAAACCGACAGAGAACATTACCAATCATCATAATGTCATTCCTTTGAACAGAATACTATACCTTTCGAGAACCTACCTCGCTGCAGCTAGCGTCCTGCTTAATGTTCCCGGAAACAAATTAGAAGGCATTTTAGTGAACGAACACCACATGCTTGTGAATAATTATCATCACCGAGAGTCAAAGCGTTCGAGTGCGTTACCACCGTCAGTGATAGACGACCGGATAAGTCAATAGCTTCACCTTCCCTGCGATTCAGTGGGCCAAACCGTGTATTCCGGGAGTAAATACGTTAAACAGTCTTGGCAATAGATACCTTAATTCACGCTATGAATAATAAAGCAGATCATCATACCGTTGTAGAGGGTTACATATTGCTATAAATTCAAACCCTATCCCGAAGGCCTTTCCTACGAGATGCTAACTCGCTGTACCGAGAGTACATCGTCACGTTCAGTGGAACAGATTACAGTACATTTTTATGACGGGCACCTTAACTTCATATATGAATTAAAAGATCGGGAATCAAACCGATAGAGAACGTTACCTCCTTCTTTAAGAGTCGGACGGCTATGTTAACAGCGTCAACTACCCTGTGATTCCGAAAGCTAAACCAGATATTTCGGTAGTAAATCCTCTGAACAGTATTGGCAGCAGTATCTCTAATTCGCGGATTGAATATTAATGTAGAGTGACAAACTGTTTGTGGGCGTTACCAATTGGTATAAAGCTAAACGTTTCTACTGAATGCATTAACCTCAGAAGACATAAACCGTTCGAGATCGTTACTTCCTTCTGTGAGAGATGGACAACTATGTCAATATCTTCACCTATCCCGAGATTTCGAGATTCAACCGGGGAAATCCGAGAATAAGTTCGCTCCTGGAATTGCCAGTAGACCCTATAATTCACGGTTTCAATAAAAAAGTAAAGCGTCAACCCGTTTGAGAGCTTGGCCAATTGGTATAAAGTTAAACTCTTTACCTATGGCCTTACGTTCGAAGAAGCAAACTCTCCATTTCGGGGGTATAGCACCGTGTGTAGAGGTAGGAACTAGTATACGTTTACAAACGAGCACCATAATTTCATGCGTGACTGAGAAGGTCGAGTGTCAAACCGGACGAGAACGTTGCCCCCTTCTGTCAGATTCGAACGACTATGTCAAAGCTTCACCTATCCAGTGATTCGGAGAGTCAAACCAGCCGTTCCAGGAGTGAATGCGCTGATCAGTATTGGCTATACACACGTTAAATCACACACGAAATTGAAGTAGTGGGTCAAGCCGTAAGAGAGCATTCCCAATTGGTATAAATTCATTAATCTTACCCAACACATTTCCTTCTGAAAACACGCGATTGTCTTCCATAGTTTTTACAGCATGCAATGAGTAGAGATTTTAGCAGGCGGACATCTTATTTTCATGTATGAATAGGAGGATGGATTGTCAAACTGCTTGAGAAAATTACGACCTTTTTTAAAAGTCGCACAATTAAGCCAATAGCTTCACCTATCATGTGATTCCTAGAGCAAGACAAGGTATTCCTGTCGTAAATCCCCTGAATAGTATTGGCAATAGCGACCTTAATACACGCCACAGGTACTAAAGTAGGGAGGTAGATCGTCGGAGAACATTACCAATTGCTATAATGTCATTCTTTTAGCCGAAAACATTATCTTCCGAGAACCTAATCCGCTGGACGAAGTGCCTTGCCTAGTGTTCACGGATGCAAGCTAGAGGACATTTTAGCAGACGGACACCTTATGTTTGTATTTCAGGATTGAGAGTCAAACGTTTCGGAACGTCTCGACCACATTTGACTGTCGCTAAGTGAATAGCTCCACCTCGCCAGTGATTCCGAGGGTCAAGCTAGGTATTCCGGCACTAAGTCCGCTGAACAATATTTGCAATAGACAACCAATTTACGGTATAAACATTAAAATACAGTTTCATGTGGCCGTAGATCCTTACCTGTTGATATAGTGGCAAACTGTTTACCGTAGGCATTTTCTTCCGAGAACGTATCCCGCTGTGTCGAGAGTATAACTTCGTGGTCAGAGTAGCTAAATAGTCTAAATTTTAGTGACGAGTAACTTAATTTCAAATATGACTTAGTAGATCAAGTGCCAAAACTCTCGAGAACGTCTCTACCTTCTGTGAGAGTCGAACAGCCAAGACAATAGCTTCACATATCTTGTGATTCCGAAACTCAAACCAGGTATTCCGGGAGCACATCCGCTGGAAAATATTTGCAATAGACAGCTTATTTCACAGTACGAATATGAGGGTAGAGCGTCAGACGGCTATAGAGCTTCGTATTTTAGTTTAGAGACAAACGTCTTACCGATGGCCATACCTTCCAAGAAGTCCATCCCGCTGAAGCAAGTGTCTTGCTCAGTGTTCAAGGTAGCAAATTAGTAACATTTGCTCCGGGAATACGTAGACAGCCTCTTCGAATATTGGAATACGATAAGCCATGTACTTAGCTGTTCGCCTCTCAAAGAAGCCGGTAACGTTCTCGAACGGCTTGATACCCGATCTTATAAATAATACCTGAAATTATTTTGCCCATCATTAAAATGAATACTAATGTGTTTCTCTGCACAAAAATTTATCCTCCTGATACGGAGGTTTACATTCTCGGCAGGTATGGCCTTCTGTAAAAGGTTTAACTATATACAAGTAGGTAACGCTCTGAAACGGTATGTCGGTCAGCTTTAATATTGATTCCGAGAATTAAGGTGTCTATTGCCAATACGGAACGGGGCACTTACTCCCAGAGTGCCTATTTTGTCTCTCGGGATCCTAGAATACGTGGAGCCATTAACTTAGCCGTTCGAATCCGAAAGAATATGGTAACGTTCTAGAGTAGTTTGACTTTCGATTTTGCTATTCAGATACGAAAATATGATCTCCGTCAGCTATAATGACTACTATTTTGTTTCCGTGAGCACTAAGCAAGACACTCGCTAGTTCGGTGTTCGTTCTAGGTCGATAAGTTATTCGATAGAAGATTTGACTTTTTACCAGTTGGTAACGTACTCGAACGGTTTGACGCTCAACTTTAATATCCATACAATGAATTAGTGCGCCTATTGACAATACTGTTCAACGGACTTTCTACCGGAATACCTTGTTTGACTCTCGTAATCACGGGATAGGTGAACCTATTGTCTTTGCCGTTCGACTCACGGCGAGCGTGGTATTGCTCTGGAAAGGTTTGATGCTCGATCTTCTAATTCAGACACAAAATAAAGGGTGCCGGCACTAAAATATATTGCAGTTTGCTTCCTTGAACACGAAGTTATACTCTCGATATGGCGGGATAGGTCTTCGCAAGGTAAGGCTTTAGGTAAAAGTTTGACTGAATAGCAATGTACGTTCTACAAAGGTTATCTCTGTTCCTTAATATTTGTATTGTGAAATAGCGTGTCTAATTACAATATTGTACTGCGGGATAAGTGGCGGAATACCTGTCTGCCTCTAGGAATCGCAGGATAGCTGAAGCTATATGCGTATCCGAGCGACTCTCAAAGAAGATCGGCACGATCTAGAACGGTTTGACCCTTGGTTTTCTATGCCATTCTTGAAATTAAGGTGTCCGCCACTATAATGAATACTAATTTGTTTCTCTGAACACGAGGATGTACCCACGATTCAGTGGCATATGTTCTCGGAATATATGGTATTGGGTAAAAAGAATGCCTTTATACAATTTGGTAACGTTCTCAATCGGTTTAACGCTATTCTGTAATATTCAAACCGCGAATTAATGTGTCCATTGTCCTTACTTTTCATCGGAGTTACTCTTGGAATGCCTGGTTTTACTCTCGGAATCCCAGGATAGGTGAAGCCATTGATTTAGCCGTTCTATTCTCAACGAATTTGGTCAAGTTCCTGATCCGTTTGACACTCGACCTGATAATTCGTTCAGGAAGTTATGGTGCCCATCGCTAAAATGGATATTACTTGACATCGCTGAACACGAAATTACATTCTCAAAACGGCAGGTCAGTTTCTCGGAAGGTACGGCCGTCGGGAAAAGGTTTGATTCTATACCAACGCGTAACGATCTTCAACGGTTTGACTCAGTACTCTGATATTCATACCCGGAGTTACGGTGCCTGTTGCCAATACCTTTCAGCGAATATACTCCCGGTATAGTTGCTTTGACCCTAGGTATCAGAGGCTAGTTGACGCTATTGACTAAGCTGTGCGACTCTCAAGAATGGTGGTGCGATCTCCAACGGTTCGACTCTAGATATTCTTATTCGTACATGAAATTTAGGTGCCCGGCACTATAAGAACTAATAGCTTGTTTCTCTGAACACCAATTTAGACTATCGATTCAGCGGGATAAGTTCTCGGAAGAAAAGTCCTTCGGCAAATAATTTGATTCCATATCAATAGGTAACGTTCTACAACATTTTGGAGCTCAGCTATAATACTCAAACCGTGGCGTAGACTCCTTCTGAGAGTAGATACACACGGGATACCAGGTTGGACAAACAGAACCACAGAACAGGTGAAACCTTCGACTTAGCCGTTGGACACGAAATGCGGGTGGTAACGTCCTCGAAAGGCTTGAGCCTCGATGTTCTATAGCATACGTGAATTTAAGGTGACGTCACTAAGTTGTATATTTATATGATTCACGGAACACGAAGTTATACTCTCGATGAAGCGGGTGAGGTTCGCAGATGGTACTTCCTTCGGTAAAAGGGTTGACTTCACAACAATCGAAACCGTTCACAAACGGTTTGAATCCCAATTTTAATAGTCTAACCTTGCATTAAGATGTCTATTTCCAATACTATTCAGCAGATTTACTGCCGGAATATCTGATTTGACTTTTGCAATCACAGTACAGGTGAAGCTATTGATTTAGTCGTTCGTTCCGCAAAGAGGGTGGCAACGTGCTCGAGCTGTTTGACACTCGATTTTGTGATTCATATATGGAGATATGGTGCCCGTCATTGAAATGAAGACTAATTTCTTTCTCTGAACACGAGGTTATATTGTCTATACAGCCTGATAGTTTTTCGGGGGATAAGGTCTTCCGTAAAGCGTTTGACTTTATATGATTTGGTAACGATATACACCATTTTGACGGTCTGCTTTAAATATTCGTCAGTATTGGCAATAGACACCACAATTAACGGTTTGAATACTATAGCACTGCCCAACGGGCTACTCCCGGATTACCTCATTTAACTCTCTAAATCATAGGACAGGTGAAGCTTTTGGCATATCCTTTCGAATCTCAGGGTACGTGGCAAATATCTCGAACGGTTTGACACCTGATCTTCTAATTCATGCATGAAACTAAGGTGTTCGGCACTAATCTATATACTAATTTGTATCTCTGATCACGAAGTTATACTTTCGATGCAGCTGGATAGGTTCTCGTAAGGTAAGGCCTTCGGCAATGAACTTGACAGTATAGCAATACGTAGCGTTCTACAATGGTTTAACTCTGTTCTTTAATATTTATATTGTGAAATGTCGTGTCTAATTCCAATAATGTACTGCAGGATTAGTTGCGGAATGCCTGGTCTCACTTTAGGAATCGCAGGATGGGTAGAGCTACTGGCATATCTGTGCGAACCTCAAAGAAGGTGGGAATGTTCTAGTACAGTTTGACCCTCGGTATTCTAAGCCATACATGAAATAACGGCGCCCATTTGTAAAATGTACACTAATGTGCTTCTCTGAACAAGAAGTTATACTCTCGGTACAGCGTTCTTGGGTCTCGGATGGTGAGGTCTTCGGTAAAATGTTTGACACTATACCAATAAGTGACATTCTATACCGGTCAGACTATGTACGTTAATATTTATATCGTGAACGTCGATGCCTATTGCCAACACTGTACTGCGAATTGATTCCCGGAATACCTGCTTTTACTCTTGGTATAACAGGATAAGTGAAGCTATTGGCTTAACTGTGCCACTTTCATGAAAGGTGGTAATGTTCTCCAACGGTTTGTCTCTCGATTTTGCTACTCAGGCATGATAATAATGTGTCCCTATTCCAAAATGTCTACTGATTTGTTTGTGCGCGGACAGTGAACAAGATACACCCTGCAACGAGTTTGTTGCTCGGAAGGCAAGGTATTGGTCATAAAGAATGACTTTATACCATTTGGTAATGTTGTCCGACGGTTTGGCTATCGTCCTGAATATTCATGCAGCGAATTAAGGTGTCTATTACCAATTCTGTTCAGTGTATTTAATCACGGCATACCAGGTACACTCTCGCTATCACAGGATATTTGAAGCCATTGACTTGCTTGTGCGGCCCTCAAGAAAGGTTTTTCCCTCGATCATCTTATTCATACATGAAATTAAGGTGCCCGTCACTAAAATCTGTATTTATTTGTTTCTCTGAACAGTATGTTGTAATCTCGGTACACCGTGTTAGCCTTTCGCAGGATAAGCTGTTCAGTAGAACGTTCAGTAAACGATTATACAAACTTGTATCGCTCTCAAACCGGTTGACGCTATACACTAATATCCATACCGTGAAATATGGTGTCTCTTGTCAATACGGTTCAGAGGATTTACTTCCAGAGTGCCTGGTTTAACTCTCGGAACCACAGGATACGTGAAGCCATTGACTTAGCCGTACTACTCACGTAGAAGTGTGTAAAGATCAGAAACGGTTTGACTGTCGTTTTGATATTCATACATGAAAATTGCATGTCCGACAGCTAATATATGTAGTGATCTGTTTCCGTGAACATTAAGCACGGCACTCGCTAAACCATGCTATGTTCTCGTACAATACTGTATTCGGTAAAAAGAATGACTTTATATGAATTGGTAACGTTCTCCAGCGGTTTGACACTTGGTCATCATATTCATACATAGAATTACGGTGCCCCGCACTACAATGTGTACTAATCTGTATTTCTGAACACGAGGATACTCTCTCGATACTCCGGGTTTGAATCACGGAAAGTAAGGTCTTCGGTATAACGTTTTACTGTATAGGAATTGAATACGTAATCGAACGGATTATCTCCCTGCTTTCATATTCATACCGCAAATTAAGGTTGTCTATTGCCAATATTCTTCATCAGATTATCGCCCGGAATACACGGTCTGACCCTGGAAATCACAGGATAGGAGAGGCTGTAAACAGAGCCGCCCGACTCTCAAGGCAGGTGGTAACGTTCTGGAACGATTTGACACTTTATCCAGTAATTCATACATGGAAGTAAGACGAACGACACTAAGATGTATAATACTATGTCTCTCTAAAGGCCAATTTATACACTCGACGCAGCGGGTTAGCTTCTCGGAAGTTAATGCCTTCCGTAGATTGCTTGACTCTATACCAATCGGGAACGGTGCACAGCTGTGTGACACTGTGCTTTAATATTTATACCGGGAAGTAGGCCCTTTAATGCGACTACAGTGCAGCCGATTTTCTCCCAGAGTACCCGGTTTGACTTTCGGAGTCACATGATACGTGAAGCATTTGTCTTAGGCGTTCGACACTCAAAGAGGGCGATAACGTTCCCGTACGATTTTGCCCTCCACCTTCTCATTTATACATGAAGTTAAGGTGCTTGCTACAAAAATGAAGACTAATTTTTTCCTCTGACCACGAAGTTATACTCTCGAAACGGCGAGTTCGCTTCTCCGTAGGTAAGGCCATCTGTAAACTGATTGACTTCATTCCAATTGGCAATGCTCTCAAACGGTTTGCCGTACTTCTTTACTATTCAAACTGTGGTGTGTCTCTCCGAATCATGGGATAGGTGAGGCTGTATCTTGCGATCCTTGAACACGTGAAGTCAACGTGGCCGTCACTGAAATGAATACCAACTTCTTTCTCTGAACACGAACTTATACTCTCCATGAAGCCGGGGAGGTTCGCCGATCATAAGGCCTGCTGTAATACGATTGACTTTATACCAATTGCTAACGCTATCAAATGGTTTGTCGCATTATCTTAATATTCACTCCGCGAATTAAGGTATCTATTGCCAGCACTCTCCATCGAATATACGCCTGGAATACATGGTTCATCTCTCAAAATCACAGGAAAGGTGAAGCTATTGCCTTAGCCATGCGACTCTCAAAGGTGGTGGTAACGTTCTCAGGCGATTTGACCCCCCATCTTCCTATTGGTACATGTAGTTAAGGTGTCCGTCTTCTAAAGAGACTACTAATTTGTTACCTTGAACACTAAGCAGGACATTTGCTGGAGCGGGTTATGTTTGGCCATATATCAGTAGGTACCGTTCTACGATGGTTCGAATCCCTACATTACTATTCATTCCGCAAATTAAGGTGCCTATTGCCAATATTGTACTGCAGATATACTCCCGGCATACCTGGTTTATCCCTCGGAATCACAGGATAAGGGAAGCTGCTGATCAAGCCGTCCCGACTTCCAAAGAGGGTCGTATCGTTCTCGACCGGTTTGACCATCGATATTCTAATACATACATGAATTTAACCTGTCGCCAACAAAATGTTACTAATGTGTTCTTCTGTGCACGATGTTATACTCTCGATACGTCGGGTTAGCTTCTCGGAAGGTAAGGAATTCGGTAAAAGGAATGACTTCAAACGAATTGGTAATGTTCTGCAACGGTTTGACTCACTACATTAATATGCATGATGTGAATTAAATGTGTAAATTGCCAATACTACTGAGCGGATATACTCCAGGAATAGCTGGTAAGATTGTTGGAAACACAGGATATGTGAAGCTATTGACGAAGCCGTTCGACACTCATATAAGGTGGTAACGGTCCCGAACGGTTTGACCATCGATCTCCTAAACCATACATGAAATTATGGCGCCCATCACTGAAATGGATACTAACTTCTTTCTCTGATCACGAAGTGATGCTCTCGATACAGCGGGTTATCTGTTCGCAGGGGATGGTCTTCGGTAAAGCGTATAACTTTGTAGCAATTGGTAACATTCTCAAACGGTTTGACGCTCTATTTTAGTAAGCAAACCGTGAATTCGGGTGTGTATTACCAACAGTGTTCAGTGGATCTACACCCGGAATACCTGGTTTGATTGTCGGAATCACATGATAGGTGAAGCTGTTGACTTACCCGTTCGATTCGCATCAAACGTGTTAACGATCTCGAACGATTTGACACCCGATCTTCTAATTCATACATGAACATGAGGTGCTCGCCGCAGAAATGAATATTAAGTTTTTTCTGTGAACACGAACTTATACTTTCTATGATGCCGGTGTTTTTCGCGGAAGGTAAGGCCTTGGGTAAGACGTTTTATATTATACCATTTGGTAACGCTTTCAAATGGTTTCGCGCTCTACTGTAATATTCAACCGCGAATTAAGGCGTCTATTGCCAAAACTCTTGAGCGGACTTACTCCCGGAATACCTGGTTTGACGATCTTCTAATTCATGCAAGAAATTATGGCGCTCGAGACTAAACTGTTGACTAGTTCCACCCTCAAAACAAGGTGTTTTACTCCTGATACAGTCCTGTAGTTGTGTACTGCAGACCGGAGCGGCATACTGTATGATCTTTTTTAATATCATTAGCCTTGATATTGTACCATTTACATTGTTTTGCGGTTTTCTATTTATTTCTACATTCTGCACTTTACTGTTATGATATTTTCAATTTTCTTCCAAATTTTCTTTTTGCATTTAAAAAAAATGCATTTCTCAAGGAAAGTGTCTTCGGAATTAGATGAGTGTACGTATAAGACATTATTTTGTTAAACATAGAGTTATTTTGTATGATTGTCTGTATGCGTACATACGATGTTGGAGCGACACGGTCGGCAAGGTCTTGTAATTGCGTACGGCGGAACGGAGCGGCACTGCTGAACAGTCTTCGATATTCTCATTATCCTTCATTTTGTAACGTATGCATTCTTTCCCTGTTTCCTATTGATTTATAAATACTCTCGCTTAATGTTATCATATTTTCGATTATTTTGAAATTTTCAATTTTTATTTCAAAAAATAGTATTTCACAATAACAGTGCCTTTTGAGTTTCTTGAGTGTACGTTTATGTCATTATTTTGTTAAATTAATTGTTATTTTACACGATGGTCTCCATACGTTCTTAAGCTGTCGAAGCGACTTGACTGACGCGGGCTTGTGGTTGCGTAGTGCAGATGGAACCAGCACCACTGGACGGACTATGTTAATTGCTTTAACTATATTATTGTCCCGTATGCATTCTTCCTTCGCAATTTTCGATGTATTTCTACATCCTGCTATTTACTGTTTTGGTACTTTCTACATTCTTCGTAATTTTCAATTTTAATTAAAAGGATTGATTTTCTTCGTAGAAGTGTCTTTGGAATTAGGTGAGTGTACGTTTATGACATTACTTTGTTAAACTAGTTGTTACATTATATCAATGTCTTTATACGTTACTACGCTGCGGAAGCGACACGACAAGCGATGTGCTTTAGTTACGTATGGCAAATCGGAGCGACACTACTGAATGGTCTTGGATAATTTCATATGCCTTGATTTTGTACGTTCTGTATTTCTTTGCTGTTTTCCATTTATTTATACATACTGTAATTGACTGTTATGATATTTTCGATTCTTCAAAATTCTCAAATTTCAAATTACAATAATTTACTTTATAGGTAAAGTGTCTTTGGAATTAATTGAGTGTACGTTGATGACAATATTTTGTTAAATTCTTGATTATATTATAGGATTGCCTCCATGCGTACCTACGCTTCGGGAGCGACACTGCTAGAGCAATCCTATAGTTGTGATTAATATATTGGAGTGACACTGCAGTATGGTCTTTGTTAACTTCTTTAACCTTGATATTGTACCGTTTGCAATCGTTCGCACTTTTCTATTTATCTCAACATACAGTAACTTACTGTTTTGATTTTTTCGATATCTTTCAAGATTTTCTACTTTTAGTTTTAGAAATTGTATTCTCAGTAGAAGTGCCATTGGAGATATTAGGGTGCACGACTTTAATATGAGGTTATAAACATATTTTTATTTTATACCACAGTCAGTATACGTACCTACCCATCGGGAGCAACACGACTGTCAATGTCTTCTAGTTGCGTACGGCAGATCGGAGTAGCACTACTGGATGGCCTTCGTTAATTCCATTAAAAATAATATTGTACCGTATGCATGTTTCCCAAGTCTTCCATTTATTTATACATATTGTAATTTACTGTATGATATTTTCGATTATATACAAAATTTTTAATTTTTAGTTGGATAAATTGTATCTTGTGGTAAATGCGTCTTTGGAATTACTTAATTGTACGCTTATGACATTATTTTCTTACACTTACTGTTATTTTATACGAGGGTCAGTCTAGGAACCTAGGCTTCCAAAACTACACGGCTGGCGTCATCTGTTAGCTGCGAACGTCAAATCGGAGCGATATACTGATGGTCTTCGATAATTTCCTTAACCTTGATTTTTTTCCTCATGCATTTTTCCCGGTTGTTTAATTATTAACACATTCTGTAATTGACCGTCATTGTATTTTCAATTTTTGGGGGAAATTTTTCTTTGTTATCTCAAAAAATTTTATTTCCGTGCAAAGCGCCTTTGGAATTAGTTGCGTGTAGGCTTTGGCAATATTAGATAGAATTCATTGTTATTTTAAATGATTGATTCCATACGTACTATGGCTTCCGGAGCGACAAGTCCGGAATGGTGTTGAACTTGCTTTCGAGTGATCCGTCGACATTCCTGTATGGTAATCGTCAATTTCCTTGACCATAACATTGTACCGTATGCATTCTTACGGACCCTTCTATTTATTTTAACGTGCTGTAATTTACAGTTACGATATTTTCGATTTTCTTTTTTTTAAGAATTTCGTATCCTAAGTTTAAAAAATTGTATTTCTTAATAACAGTGTCATTGGAATTAGTTGTGTGTTCGTTTGTGGCTACATTTTGTTAAGCTCTTGGGTACTTTATCGGATTGTCTCTATACGTATCAGCGCTCCCGGAGCGGCACAGCTGCTTTGGTCTTGTAGTAGAGTTCATCGGATCGGTGCGACACTGCTGTATGGTGTTTGTTTATATTTTATAACCATAATATTGTACCGTATTAATTCTTACATAATTAGCTATTAAATTTCATTTGCTGTAATTTACTGATATGGTATGTTCGATTTTTCAAAATTATAAATTCATGTTTACAGATTTGTAATTCATAGTAAACGTATCTTTGGAATTAGTCAAGTGTACGGTTATGACAATATTCTGATGATCTTATTGTTATGTTATATGATTGTACGTATACGTACAAACACTGCTATATGCCGCACAACTGCAGTGGTCTTGTAGTTGCTTTCGGTTGATCGGAGCGGCATTACTGGATGGTCCTAGCTAACATCTGTAACCTTGATTTTGTTCCGTATGTATTTTTTCACAGTTAACCATTTATTTACACAAGCAGCAATGGAATGCTATGACAATTTCGATTAGTTTTCAAAATATCCGATTTTTAATATGAAAGATAGTATTACTTAGTAAAAGCGTCCTTGAATTGGCTGAGTTTGCATTTATGACAATATTATGTTAAACTTATCGTAATCTTATATTTATTTTCTGTATATGCTCATACTCCTCCGGAGCCACGCAGTGGAAGTGGACTTGTTGTTGCGTACAGTTTATCGGTGCGACACGACTATGGCCGTCAACGTATGCGCATTGACGCAACGGGGCGACAGGACGGAAATGGACTTGCAGCTGCGTACGGTACCGCGAAGCCACAATACTGGAATGGTTTCGTTAATTTCATTGGTCGTGATACTTTAACGTATGCATTTTTTATTTGCTTTCCAATTATTTCTACATAATGTAACATATTATTACGATACATCCGATTTTTCTTTCGAAATTTCAAATTTATAATTTTAAATAATATATTTTTTAGTAGGAGCGTCTTTCGAGTTAGTTGAGTGTACGTTTATGTCGATGTCTTGTTAAATTCTTTGTTATTTTTAATGATAGTCAGGATGGTGTTGCAGTTGCATACAGTAAATCGGAGCATCGATACTGAATGGTTTTCGATAATTTCATTAATCTTGACAGTGTAACCTATGCACTTCTGCCATTTTTCTACGTATTTCGGCATACTGGAATTTATTCTTATGGCATTTTCAATTTTGTACAAAATGTCCTATTTTTAATTTTAAAAATTGCACTTCTTAGGAAAAACTTCTTTGGATATTGTTGAGTGTACGTTTATAACAATATTTTGTTAAACTAATATTATTTTACATGACTTTCCGTATATGTACCTACACTGGCGGTGCGACAAGACTCGTTGGGCTTTGTTAAGCTTAGTGTTATTTTATACAATTATCTGTTTACGTACCTACGTTGCCAGAGCGAAACGGCCGCCGAGGTCTCGTTGTTCCGTACACCAGAACGGTGCGGCACTACTGGATTGCCTTCCATATTTCCCTAAAGCTTGATATTGTAGGATATGTATTCCATTACTATATTCTATTTATTTCTACATACAGCAATTTACTGGAGTAATACTTTCGATTTCTTTCAAATTGTCCTATTTCTTATTTAGCAAATTGAATTCCTTAGTAAAAGTGTCTTTGGAATTAGATGATTGTACCCTTATGGCATTATGTTGTTAAACTAATTGTTATTTTATATGGAAGTCTGTAAATATACCTACGTTGCCGAAGTGACACGGCCGAACTGGATCTGTAGATGCGTACGCCAGTTAGGAGCGTCATACTGGATGGTCTTCTTTAACTTCTTTAACCGTAATATTGTACCGTACGCATTTGATCCCAGTAACGATTTATTTATACATACTGTAACCTGCAGTTACGATATTTACGATTCTTTATCGAAATTTCCAATTATTATTACAAAATTTTTTGTTATATATATTGTATATTATATTTTATATATTAAAAAATAACTTTATAGTACTTTAGTCGAGTAGTATAAATTTAATTTTATGCTATTTTAGGCGAGTAGTATACATTTAATTTTACATTATTATAAATAATAAATTTTATACTATTATAATAATATACATATAATTTCATACTCTTATAATTAATTCTATACTATTTTAGTCGAGTAGTATAAATTTAATTTTATATTATTATAATTAATTTTATTCTATTTTAGTCGAGTAGTATAGATTTAATTTTATATTATTATAAATAATTAATTTTATACTATTTCAATAGTATAGATATAATTTTATATTATTATAATTCATTTTATACAATTTTAGTCGAGTATTATAGATTTGGTTTTGTACTATTATAATTAATTTTATACAATTTAAATGGTGTATATTTAATTCTATATCATTATAATTTATTTTATACTATTTTAATGGTATATATTTTATTTTATATTATCATAAATAATTAATTATGTACTATTTTAATTGAGTAGTACAGATTTAATTTTATATTATTATTATAAATAATTAATTGCATACCATTTTAAAAGTATAGATTTAATTTTACATCATTATAATTAATTTTATACTATTTTAATAGTATATATTTAATTTCACATTATTATTATTAATTTTATGCTACTTAAGTCGAATAGTATAGATTTAATTTTATACTATTGTTATAAGCAATTAATTTTAATATAAAAATTATAAATATTAAAAATTATTTGTAATATTTTATTGGTTTTTAATTTAATTTATTTTTAATATTTATGGGTTTATTACTTTAATTAAGGATACAAAACTTATAAATATTAATTAATTTTACTATTCCATAGGTTTTGAATTTAATTTATTTACGGATACAAAACCTATAAATATTAAAAAATATTTATTTTAATATTTATAGTCTTATTAATTTTAAGGATACAAAAGCTATAAATATTAAAAATTATTTATTTTAATATTTATTGGTTTATTAATTATACGGGTACAAAACCTATAAGCATTAAAATTAATTATTTTAATATTTATAGGTTCTTAAATATAATTTATATGGAAATAATATAATTTATATATTTAAAATTTTTAATATTAATGATTATTAATTATTTACAATAATTTATTTTAAATTTATATATAAATATATATGTATGTAATTATTAATCAATTAAATTTATTATAAGTGTAATAATTATTATTAAATTTTATTTTAAAAATAAAATATTTTTTTACATAAAAAAAGAATAAAATTAAATTATAAATTTTAAATAGGATTTTAATTATAATATATAGTATAAAATTTGCAATTTTATGTTAAAATTTAAATTTTAAATCTAAATTTTCATACAAATTTTTAATCGAAAATTTGAAAAAATTTTATTATAGCTTTAATAATTAGTTACATTAATAAAATTTATATTTAATTTAAATTAAATATTAATAAAATGTAAAAAAATTTAATATTAAAAGTAAATGTTTATTTTAGTATTTAATTTCTATCCATTTAATGAAAATTAGGTTTGGAAATTAATTTTAATAAAGATAAATCTAGTGCCAGCAATAGCGGTTAAACTATTTTTATAAATTAATTGAATCAATGAAAATTATTTATTTAAAATTTATTAATTAATAAAATAAAGAATTTTTAGGTAAAATTTTTATATAATATTTAAATTTAAATTTTAATTAAATACATTTTAAAAATTTTATTAAAAGACCAGGATTAGATACCCCGTTATAAAAAATAAATTATTAATTAATAATTAAATGTAAATCATTAAAATTAAATAATATGGCAGTCATTTTATTTATTTAGGGAAACTTCTATATTAATTTGATAATCCAAAGTAAGATATACTTAAATATTTTTTTTATGTAATGTTGTTTTTTGATTCATTATAAATAGTCAATAATAAATTTATTAAATTCAAAATTCAATAATATAAATTCAAATTAAAATATAGGAAATTTAATATAAAATGAGTTATAACAATATTTAATTTTGGATAATGTAATTTCAATATTAATTTGAATGAGGATATAATATTATGTATAAATATTTACTGAAATTGAGTATAATATAAATGATGTACAAATTGCCCGTCAATTTCATTATAATTGAATAAGTCGTAACATAGTAACAGTACTGGAACGTGCCTTTAGCTTTTAATATTTAAAATTAAATAATTATTAATTTTTTAAATTAATATTAATTTTTACAAATTAAATTTTTATAAAATAAATATTTTATTTTTAAGGTTGCTAAATTCATAAATTATTTCTTAATTTATAAATATATTTATAATAATTAAAATTATAATTGATATTTAATGTTTATGTATTTATTTATAAATTTAAATTAAATTATTTATATATATAGTATGTAAAGAAATAGAAATTTAAATTATATAATAGAGAATAAATTTTATTTTGTATCTTTTGTATCAGGGTAAATTAATTTAAGTAAATTATATTTAATTATCCTCGAAAATAAATGAGCTAAATATATATAATTTTTTTGGAGAATAAAAATTATAAATTTATAATTAGAAATTAAAATGTTATTCGAATTATTGATATCTAGTTATTAAAAAATTAAATTTAATTTAGATATAATTTCATTTAATTATATAATTAATATATAATTAAATTTGTACATTAAAAATTTATGGAATAAACTATAAATTTATGAATCATAATTTAAATTTATTATTTTTTATGTTTATTAATTTAAAAATAATTATTAATATAAAATATATAATAATTTAAAATTGAAATTATAAAAATTTAATAATTTAATATAATAATTCAAAAAAAATTTTAATTAATAAAAATTTATTCTAATGATTGAATTAGTAATTATTTACTAATATAAATTTAATTAATTAATAATATTTATAATTTAGGAATTAGCAAATTTACAATGTTAACATATAAATATATATCACCTCTTTATCAAAACTTGTATTTTAGAATTTGATTTAACATCAAATCAGCTCAACGAATTTTTAAGTAGCTGCAGTATATTGCCTGTATTTCGGTAGCATAATCAATTGTCTTTTAATTATGGAATGGAATGAAAGAATTAATGATATATATACTGTCTCAATTATAATTAATTAACTTAAATTTTTTAGTTTAAATGCTGAAATTAAATTATGGGACGATAAGACGCTATAGAATTTTATATTAATTTAATAACAATTAATAATATATTTTATTAATATTATTAAATTAATATTTATTTGGGAGGATTTATAAATTTGTTAAACTTTATATTGTAATATTAATTACAAAATAAATTACCTTAGGGATAACAGCGTAATATCTTTTAAAGAACAAACTAATAAAGGTGATTGCGACCTCGGTGTTGAATTAAGATAAATTCTAAATGCAGAAATTTAAAAATTCAGTCTGTTCGACTTTTAAATGATACATGATTTGAGTTCCGATCGACGTAAGTCTGATCTGTTTCTATCAATAATAATTTGATTAGTAGTTGTACGATAAGGCTTTCAAAGAGAAATAATTTTACTGTATATAATAAATATTTAAAAATTAAAATTAATATAATTATTTTAACAAATTAAAGTGTATTAAATTTAGAGTTAAGTAAATTGTATTAGATGAATAATAATAATAATTTTATTTGAAAAAATTTTTATTTTTGAATATTACATTTTTTAGTTATAATGGTTTTTTTATTAATTATGGTTGCCTTTTTACTTTATTTGAATGTAAATTATTATCTCATATTCAATATCGAGAAGGACCAAATAAAATTGGATTCTTAGGTTATTACAAACTTTTAGAGACGCTTAAAAATTATTAACTAAAGAATGATTTACTTTTTAATTATAATTCAATAGTTATCATTAGTCCAATAATTAAATTTATTTTATTTTTTGCTTTGTGATTAATTTATCCTTGAATTAATTTAAATATATTTATTGAATTTTAATATTCAATAATTTATTTTTTTTTATTATAAGATTTTCCAGCTTTTTAGTTGGTTGACTCTCAAATAATAATTATGCATATTAGGTTCCATTCGATCAATTGCTCAAATAATTTCATTGAAATTAGAATATATTTTGGTAATTTTCATATTTATTATTTTAATAGAAAGATTTTCTTTACTGAATTTAAAATTAAATCAATTAAATATTATATTTTTTATTGATTAAATCCTTTATATTATATATCCTTTATTAGTTTATTAGTTGATTTAAATCGAATACCTTTTGCTTTAATTGAAGGTGAATCAGAATTAGTCTCAGGTTTTAATATGTGAATATCATAGAAGAATATTTACAATAATTCTTTTACAAGGTATATTTAAATATTATATTTAGAAGGTTATTATTGGTAATTATTGATCATTAAATATTTATTATCATTTATATATTAAATTTAATTTTATTGACTTGAATTCGAGCATTATTATTACGTATTCGGTTTGATCAGTTAATAAGTTTTTGCTGAACTGATATATTAATTATTATTATAAATTATTTAATATTAATGTATTTAATACAAAATTAAAATTTGTTTTTTAAGGTAATAGAAAATTTAATTTTTATAACATATTTTCAAAGTATATGCTTATTCAATTTCATTAACTTTAATAAATTAAATAATCTCAAAATCTATTTAATTTAAATGAAATAATATAAAATAAAAAATATGATAAAGAAAAAAAAAATATTTAAATTAATATA
Organism: Lasioglossum baleicum; assembly: GCF_051020765.1. Classification (NCBI taxonomy): domain Eukaryota; kingdom Metazoa; phylum Arthropoda; class Insecta; order Hymenoptera; family Halictidae; genus Lasioglossum; species Lasioglossum baleicum. Next base: position 55,655 of record NW_027469343.1, read on the forward strand.
AGGATATTCAATTATTTGTCCTCCTAATCATGTTAATATTAAAAAATTACTAATAAAATATCAATAATAGAATAGTATAATAGGATAATTTTTTAAGTTTTTAAAACAACTATTATTTATCAAAGGTAATGTAACTAAAATTATAATTGAAAATATTAATCTAATTACTCCTCGGAATTTATTTGGAATTGATCGTAAAATTGTATAAGCAAATGAAAAATACCATTCTGGTATAATATGAATTGGTGTAATTATTGAATTAGCTATTTTAAAATTATCAGGATCTCCAAAATAATAGGGATATTGAATGTTAATAAATATAAATAAAGTTCGAATAATATTAGATCCTAATTAATATTTAATTATAAAGTAGGAATAAAAAGGAATTTTATAATATTTCTATTTGTTCCTACTGGATTTGTTGATCCTGTAATAGGTAAAATAATTAAATGTAATATTACTATTATTATAATAATTAATGGTAAAATAAAGTCTAATGAAAAGAAACGAAATAATAATGAATTAATAATTAGAATCCTCCTCAAATTCATTCCACTAATAATTATCCAATATAAGGAATTGCTGATACTAAGTTCTAATTACTATAGCCCCTCAAAAAGATATTTGTCCTCATGATAAAACATACTCTATAAATGCTGCTATTATGATAACAAAGAATTGTAATTCCAATATTTCAACCTATATTTAATTTAAATGAGTAATAAAATAAATTTCGTTGAATATGTAAATATATTACTATAAAATAAAAAGATGCTCCATTTATATCAATTAATCGAATTAATTATCCAGAATTTACATCTATTATAATATGAGAAATTTTTATAAATGCTAAATTAATATTTGGACAATAATTTATTGATGAATTATAAACCTGAAATAATTTGAATTCATAAATATAAACCTAGAACCGATCAAAATTTCATATATAATTAATATTTATAGGTGTTGGTAATATAAATAAAACTAGAAATAAATTTTAATGTTTTATTACTTTTTAATTTTTACATTTATTCATATTAATTTTTTTTCGTAAATATTTTATTATTATAGATGTTATTTTAACTGAAAAATATAGAGTAATAAATAATATTATAGTTATAAAAAGTAATATATTAATATTGGAATAAATTTTTTTATTTCAATAATTATTAAAGAATTATTATTTAAATTTAAATTTAAATGATTAAATAGTAATTTTTAGATAAATATTAATTTATATATACATAAATTATTATTCAAATAATAAATAATCATAGAATATTAATTTTATTAAATTTGAACTTTGATAAATTTAATAAAGTAATAAAATATGAAAAAATATTTATAACACCTGAAATATAATAGTTATAGATGTAATTAGTTTATATACAAAATATATTATAATTAAGACTATAATTAAAAAAAAATATTCTTATTGAATAAATTAAAAAAAATAATAAATATTTCATAGGAGAATAAAAATTATTAATTTCTAACATTAAATTTATAATTAAAAATGATATAATTAATGGCGTCAAATTTATTATTATTATATTTATTATTATTATTACAAGTTATATTTATATTGTATGTATTTTAATATTAATAATTAATTTAATTTTCATAAAACAGTTTAGTAAGAACAATAGTTTTGGATACTATAATAATTTTATTTAAAAATATTTTTGAAATTTATTAATATAAAAATATAATTTTGCCTTAAATAATTAATTACTAATATTAATTTACAAAATTATATATATTAGTAAAAATATATATTATAGTATATTATATATATTATATATATATATATATATATATTATATATATATATAATTAGTATATTTTATATTAGTAAAAATAATATATTTGTAGAAATTATAATTAATATTTTATATTTAAATTTGTTGTATTATTTTATTTTAATAATTATTTACTAATATTTTTAATTTTAATAGAATATATTTCATTTTCTATTTTAATATATTTAATATATGATAATAATAGATGGATATATTTAATATATTTAATTTATTCAGTAGGAGAAGCAATTTTAGGATTATCTTTAATAGTAAGATTAAGTTATATATATGGTTATCAAAAAATTAAATGAATTAGATTAATTAAATAAAATTTTTAAATGAATGAATTACTAACTTCATTATTAATATTTTTTTTATCTGAAATTAAGTTAATTTTAGATTACTATTCATATTTTTAATACCTTTTTTTATAATTATGAAATTAAATGATTAGATTTAAGATTTATTATTATATATTTGAGACTAAGATTTTATCTATTTATTTATGAATTTCAACTTTATGAATTTTTTCATTAATTTTTTAAAATTTAAATATATAATTTAAATATAATTTTTTCATTTCATTTATTATTTGTTAATTTATATTTATATATAAAAATAATAGTTTAAATTTGGAATAATAGAATTAACTAATGATTGCGTTTCAATATTTACATTTATTCATATATTACTATCGTTTTCAGTTAAAATTCCTATATATGTGATACATTCTTTATTATTTAAAGCTCATGTTGAAGTACCTTTTTATGGTTCAATAATTTTAGCATCAATTATATTAAAATTAGGTCGTTATGGATTATGACGATTATTATTTATTTTAAAATATTATTTTTAAAAATAAATAATTATATTTTAATAATTAGAATTTCAGGCATATTAATTTTAAGAAATATATGTTTACGTCAATTAGATATAAGTTTTATTATTAACATTATTTTTTATATGTTTATAAAGATTTATTTTATACGATTTATTTTTCTCATTATTAGTAATGGTAATTGTTATTTTAAATTTAATTTATTAAATGGTAAATTAATTAATTATTTAACCTTACTAATACATTGAATTCCTTTAAATTTTTTTGTATTTAATTTAATTTTAATTTTAATTCCAATAATAACAAAATATTAATTTTAAAAAGTAATTTCATTAATGAAATATTAATTTTAAATTATAATTAATTTATATATTTATAGAATTTATTAATTTTTTAAGTTTACTTTTTTTTATTATAAATTTTTATTATTTATAGTTAATAATATTATTATATATAATGAGATATTTTTCGATTAAATTCTATAAAATTTAATTTTATAATTTATTTGGATTCAATAAGAATAATATTTTTATTTCTAGTATATTAATTAGATCAATAATTTTATTATATAGAATTGGTTACATAAATTTAGAAAATTTTTAAATTAAACGATTTTTTTATTTAATAATATAATTTTTAATTTCTGCATATTTTTTATTATTAGTTTTAATATATTAACTATTATATTGATTTAGATGTATTAGGATTAATTTCTATTGTTTAATTAATTATTATCAAGAAAATAATCCTTTGAAATCAGGAATATTAACAACTATTTTAAATCGTTTAGGTGATTGTCCTTTATTAATATTAATTTCAATAATAATAATATTGGTAGATGGAATTTATTACTATATAAATTTAGTGATTCAATAAATAATTTTATTTATTATAATATTTATACTAAAAGAGCACAAATTCCACTTTGAACATGATTATCAATTGCTATAACAGCTCCATCAACAGTTTCATCTTTAGATCATTCTTCGACATTAGTAACAACAGGTGTATATTTATTATTTCGATATTTAGAATTATTTGAAATGAATTATAAAAATTATATTTTATTAATTTCTAGATCAACAATATTGTATTCAGGTATGTCTGCAAATTTTCAATTAGGATATGAAAAACATTGTTGAATATTCTACTTTAAGTCAATTAAGTTTCACAATAAGAATTTTATTTTAAAAATTAAAGGATTAGCTTTTTCACATTTATTTATTCATGCAATATTTACATCTTTAATATTTATATGTGTAGGAAGGTTATATCCATTGTTTAAATAATAATCAAACTTATAAATTTGATAATGGAATATTTTATATTTATCCAGTAAGAAGATTAATTTTTATATTTTCTTTATTCAGTTTAATAGGTTTCCTTATCTAGCTGGAGTTTATTCTAAAGATTTAATAATTGAATCCTATTTTATTTTAAAAATAAATTTATTTAGAAATTTAAATTTAATTATTAGAACATTATCAAATATTCTATATTCTTTGCGAATTGTAATAATTTTATTAAATAAAATTTAATTTAAATTTAATTTGTATTAACGGAGATAATTTAATAAGTTTTTGTATATTAATTATAATAATTTTTAGAATTTTTTAAAAGTAAAATTATATTTAATTTAATATTAATGTTAGAAAACTATAATTCAAAATTTTTTTGTAAAAAATATTAATTTTTAAAATATTTTTATTAAGATTTTTTAAAAATATTATTTTAAATAAATTGTTATGTAAAAAAATATTATAATATTTCATTATAATTTTATACATTTAAATTTAATTTATAAAAAGTCTTATTTAAAATCACTACAATACATTTATTTGTATGAAATCATACCTGAAAAAATTACTATAGAATTAACTACAAGTAAATTTAGATTATTATTAAATAAAATCAATATCTATTTTAATTTAAAAATTTATTGTATTATTAATTTTTATATTTATATTATTAATATTTTTATTTAAATTATTTATTTATTAGTATATTATATATAGATTTTTTAAATCAAATTTTTAAGTCGAAATGAAATGTAAAATTTTTACTTTTATTTATATAAGTTGTTATATTATATATATAACAACTATATATATATATAAATATATATAATCCAATAAATTACCTCTAATTTGGTTTCAAATAAATACATTATATATACTCTATATAATATAAAATATTATATATTATATATTCTATATAATATAAAATATTATATAGAATTAATAATTTTTAAAACATTTTTTTACTTATTATTTTATTAATTGAATGAATATTTGAATATTTCAATTGATTGTATTAATAAAATTGAAATAGTTTAAAGAAAATATTGATTTGAGAAATAAGAGATATATAACATAATAATATTTATATATTGTATTTAATTGAAACCAACTTAGAGGCCATATATTCTTAATACGTTTAGTGAATATGTATTCCAAACTTTTATGTAGTTTATATAAAATTTTAATCCCTAAGGATGGTACAGTTCAGGAATTAATCACATCAGTTGATGTAACTAATAAACGTAAAGGTAATTTTACAGGAATAACTATTCGATTATCTGTATCTAATTATCGAAATTGATTCATTGATTCATACATTAATATTGATTTGAAATATTGATTTAATAAGTCATCATTAAAATATAAAATCTTTAAAGATGGAAAACAAATAAATAACAATATCGTTATTGGAGTAATTGTTCAAATTACTTCAATTAAATGATTTTTTAAAAAATATACATTAATAAATTTGTTATTTAAAATATCAACAACTAAATATGAAGTAAAAACTATAATTATTAATATAAATATTATAATAAAATTATGTAAATATCTGAAATTATCAGAATAAAACGAATTTGAATGTTGAAAAGAAAATATATTTCATGTTGCTATTTTTAATAATAAAATTAAATTGTATATAATTGAATTTTAAATTCATTGCAATTTTCTGCCATATTAAACTTTTTTAATTGTTAAACATCTGCACTCATTAAATGAATGATCTAAGGACGATAATTTATTAATCATTGTTAAGAAGAATGAAAAAATTTAAATAATAATAAACGTTTACAAATTAAACTTTCTAAAGTTAAAAATAATAAAAAAATTATTCAATTTAATGAAATAATAGAGCCAATTGAAGATAATAAGTTTCAACAATAATAAGAATCAGGATAATCAGGATAACGTCGAGGTATTCATATTAAAACTACCAAATGTTGAGGAAAGAATGTTATATTTACACCAACAAATGTTATTAAAAATTGATAAACATATAAATAATTAATATATAAAATAATATTAATAAAAAAATATATTTTTCATTAATATAATAAACAATTTATTAATATATAATTTAACATTATAGTTGAACATCTATTAGTTTTTCTTATATTAATTAATTTTAATATATAAATAGATAACTATAAAATTCGAAGAATTCCAAACGAAATTATTTTATAATCTAATTTTATAATTAAACAATTAAAATTAAAAGTAATAAATTTTATTAAAGTTGAAGATAAAAAAATACAATTCCAATTTATTAATTCATAAGATTTAATTATTAAAAAATGAAAAGAAAATAATCCTAATTTTATTATCAATGAAATAAATAAAAAATAATTTAATAAATTTCTTAAATAAATTATTTCACTCAAATTTATAAAATTTATTATAAAAATTACCAATAAAATTCCAGAAGTAATTTATATACAAAAAATCATTAAACTTGATAAGTTATTATTAAAATTTAAATTAATTACTTTAATTCTAATAAATATTACCATCTCAAAAATAAATCACTTTTAAATAACATTTGATAATAATAAAAAAATAAATATAAAATAAAAATTTAATATATAAAGTTTATAGATTTATTTTTAAAAATTAATTTATATAATTTATTTAAAATTGAATTACAGTATAATTTTTAATATTATTTCAATATTTTTATAACTAATAGTAGTAAATAAATTTACATAATTATTTTATCAAAATATTCCTTTCATCTGACATATTATTACGTATATAATAAATTATTATGAAAAAATTAAATAAAAAATATATGAAATAATAAAATAAATAATTTTTGATATTTATAATTTTACATTCATAAGTAAATTGAATTTTAAACCTAAACCCTATAAAATATTAAAATTTATTTTTAATATTTATAAATTTTATATTCTTAAATAAATTAAATTTAAAACCTATAAAATATTATAATATACTTTAAATATTTATATGTTTCGTATCCCTAAATAAATTATACTCAAAACCAACAAAATTTCTAAATTATATATTAAAATTAATTATTTATAACAATAGTAAAACATTCAATCTATACTAGTGGACTAATGAAGTATAAAAATAATAATAATAATGTGAAATTAAATACATACTGTTGAAATAGTATAAAATTAATTATAATAATATAAATTAAATCTATACTATTAAAATAGTATAAAATTAGTTATATATAATAATATAAAGCAAATCTATACTACTCGAACAAAATGGTATAAAATTAATTATTTATAGTAATATGAAATTAAATCTTTAATACTCGACTAAAATAGTATGAAATTAAATCTATAGTATTAATATAGAATAAAATTATTCATATTAATATAAAATTAAATCTATACTACTAGACTAAAATAGTATCAAATTAATTATAATAGTATAAAATAAAATCTATACTACTCGACTAAAATAATATAAAATTAATTATAATAGTATAAAGTTAAATGTATACTATCAAAATAGTATAAAATTAATTATATTAGTATAAAGTTAAATCTATACTACTCGCCTAAAGTAGTATAAAATTAATTGTTTATTACAGTAACATAAAATTATTTACTAAATATAAATTTCATATAAAATATTATCTTATAATACATCGATAGATTATGAATCTATAAGCTTAATTATTAGCCTATTTATATTTAAAATTATAATGAAATTTGTCAACAATAAAAAATTTCAATCGAGCAAATTTACATATTATATATGCAATAAAATTAACTCACCACCATACTAGTCGGAAATATAAGTAGAGCTAATTTTACACTATAAAATCCAAAATTTTCAATATAAAAAATTTTCATATTATATATGCAATAAAATTAGCTCACCACAATACTAGTCGCAAATATCAATAGAGCTAATTTTGTACGATAAAATCTAAAAAATTTCAATACAACAAATTTTCGTATAATATATGCAATAAAATTAGCTCAGCACTACTAGTCGAATATATCAATAGAGCTAATTATGCACAAGAAATTTTCTATTTTTATTTAAAAAATTGTATTCCTTATTAAACGTGTCATCAGAATTAGTTGATTGTACGTTTCTTACATTATTTTCTTAATCTTAATGTTATTTTATGCCATAGTCAGTGTACGTACCTGCACTTCCGGTACGACACGGCTAGAGATATGTTGTAGTTGCGTTCACAAGATAGGTGCGACGCTGGTATGTGGTCTTTGTGAATTTCATTAACCTTGATATTGTACCGCATGCATTCCTTCACAGTTTTCAACTTATTTATACATACTGCGAATTACTACTGTGATATTTTCTGTCTTTCATATAATTTCCAATTTTTACCTTGGAAAATTGTATTTTTTTGAAAATGCCTTTGGAATTATTTTAGTATATATTTATGACAACATTTTCTAGAACACATTGTTATTTCATATGACTGTCTGTATACGAACCTACGCTTTCGGAAGGACACGTCTGGAGTGGTCATGTTGTTGCGTTCGCAGATTGGAGCGATCGTACTGTATTGACGTCGTTAATTCCCTTACCCCTGATTACGTACCGTTTGCATTTTTCCCAGCCTTCCATTTATTTATGCATGCTATAATTCACTGTTATAATATATACTACTATTCTCAAACTTTCAAATTTTTTAGTTACAAGAATGTATATCTTAAGATATGTGCCCTTGCAATTAGTTCAGTGTATGTTTATGACAATATTTTGTTACGTTCATTGATAATCTATATGAGAGTCTCTATACGTACCATGGATCGAAAGGACTGGAGTGGTCTTGTAATTGTGTTCGGGAGATCGGAGCGAAACCACTGTATGTATTTTATTAATTTCATTAACATCAATATTGTACCAAATGCATTTTTCCCAGCGGTCCATTTATGTATTCGTACAGCAATATACTCCTACGAAATTTCCGATTTTTTTCAAAATTTTCTCATTTAGGATTAAAAGATTGTATTTCTTTGTAAGAGTGTCTTTGTAATTGGTTCAGTGTACGGTTATGACGATATTTTGTCTAACCTATTGTTATTTTATATGATTGTCTGTGCACGTCCCTTCGCTTCTGGAGCGACACGGCTGGAGTAGACTTGTAGTAGCGTACGGCAGATCGGTGCGCCATACTGGATGGTCTTCGCTACATTCTTCGACCACCATTTTGAACCATATACATTGCTTCCCGAATTGATCTATTTAATTACACATTCTGTAATTTAATGTTACGATATTTTCAATTCTTTTCCAAAATTTTCAATTTTTATTTTAAAATTATGTATTCCTCAGTAGAAGTGCTTTGGCAACTTGCTGAGTTTACGTTTATGACATTATTTTGTTAAACTTATTTTTATTTCACGTTTCTGTATTTTGAATTATTGCCTGAAAGCGAACCTACGGTGTAGGACGGGCAATACTTGCGAGGCCTTGGAGTTGCGTAGGATAGAACAGAGCGGCGCTACTGGGTTGTCTTTGTTCATTTCTTTAACCACAATATTTTACCGTATGCATTCTTTCGCGTTTTTCTATTTATTTCTATATGATGTAGTTTACTATTGTGATATATTCCATGCTTTCCAAAGCTTTCAATTTTAATTATAAAAAATTGAATTTCCTAGTAAAAGTTTCTTCTGAATTATGTCAGTTTAGGTTTACGACAATATCATGTTATATTCATTGTTATTTTATGTGATTGTCTGTATACGTACTACCGCTCCCGCATCTATACGACTGACGACGATTTGTTGTTGCCTACGGCAGTTCGGAGTTGCACTACTGGATGGTCCTAGGTTAATTTCGTTAACCATGATTCTTTATTGTATGCATTCCATGCTAGCCTCCCATTTATTTGTACATACTGTATTGCACTGTTATGATATTTTCGATTTTCATCAAGATTTTCAATCCTTAGTTTAAAACATTGTATTCCTCACGAGGAGTGACATTTTAATTAGTTGAGTGTACGTTTATGACAATATTTTGTTAAATTAATTGTTATTTGCATGATTGTCTGCTTGCGCACGAACGCTGCCGCAGCGATTCGAACGCACTCCTCTCGTAGTTGCGTACGGCACTGTGGAGTGACACAACTGGACAGACTTCGTTGATTTCATTAACCACAATACTATACCGTATGCAACCTATCGCAGTTTTATATTTATCTACACATGCTGTAATTTACTGCTATGGTATTTTGGATTTTTTTCGTAATTTTCAATTTTTACTTATTGTATTTGTCAGTGAAAGTGGCTTTGAAATAAGTTGAGTGTACGTCTTTGACATTATGTTGTTAATCTTATTGTTATATTATACGATTGTCTGTATACGCACCTACGCTTCCATAAAGACACGACTGGAGATGTCTGGTAGATGCGTATGGTTTATCAGGGCGGCACTACTGGATGGTCTTTGTTAACTTCTATAGCCTTGATTCAGTACCGTATGCATTTTTCCCATCCTTCCAGTTATATATACATTTCGACTTATTTTTAAATTTTCTATTTTTAGCATAAAAAATTGTATTTCATAGTAAATGTCTCTTTGGAATTAGTGAACTGTACGATTATAACATTATTTTCTTAATGTTGCTGTTATTTAACAAGATTGTCTGCATACGTACATACCGTTTCTGAGCGAACGGGCTGAATTGGCCTCGTAGTTGCGTTCGGTAGCTCGTAGCCACAGTGTTCTATGGTCTTTGTTAGTATTTTTATCCTTAATATTGTAGCGTACTTATTCTTTCATAGAAATATTTTACATTCCGTACACTGTAATTTACTGATACGGCATGTACGACTGTCTTCAAAAGTTTCTATTTTTAGTTGAAAAAATTGTACTTCGTAGTAAGTGTGGCGTTGGAATTATTTGTGCGTACGCTTATGACAATATTATGTTACATTATTTGTTATTCTATATGATTGCCTCTAAATGTACCTGCGCTGCCGGAGGAACACGATTGAAGTGGTCCTGCAGTTGCGTACGGTCGAACGGATGGACATTATCGACATTTTCGTTAATTTCATTATCTTCTATCTCGTACTGTATGCATTCTTTCACAGATTTCTACTTGCTTCTACATACTGTAATATACTGTACGATATTTTCGATATTTTCAAAATTTCAAGTTTTTAATTTCTGAAACTATGTCGTATATGAAAAGTACATTTAGAATTAGCTGAACATACGTTTGTGACAATATTTTGCCACGCTTTTTGTTGTTTTGTGTGATTGGCTAATATTCGTACTTACGCTTACGGAGCGACATGGCTTTATTGGTCTTGTAGTTGCGATGGGTAGATCGAAACGACAGTGCTGGTAGGTCAATGTCAATTTCTATAGCCTTCATATTGTGCTGTGTGTATTTTTTCTTCAATATATTTATTAAAATATTTATTTTAATTTATTAATTTCCCTAACCTAGATATTGTACCGTATGCATTTGATCCCATTCGTCCATTTATATGTGCATACTGTAATTCACTGTAAGATATTTTCGATTTCTTTAAAACTTTTCAACTCTTAGTTGAAAAGGTTGTATATCATAGTAAATGTGCATTGAATATAGTTGAGTGTACGATTATGACAATATTTCGTTATATTTGTTGTTACATGCATGACTGTCTGCATGTGTACGTACGCTGCTACAGCAAACCGGTTGCACTGTTCTTGTAGTTGCGTATTGTAGCACGAAGTGGCACTACTGAATGGTCTACGTTACTTTCGTTAACCTCGCCTTTTTGCCGTATGCATTCTTTCACAGTTTTCAATTTATTAACGCATACCGTAATTTACTGTTATGTTGCGTTCGGTTTTCTTGCTTAATTTCCGATTTGAAATTTAAAAAATTGTATTTTTCGGGAAATGTGCCGTGGGAAATAGATGAGTGTACTTTTATGACAATATTTTGTTAAACACATAGATATTCCATATGACCATCTGTATACGAACCTACGCTTCCGGAACGACACGACCTAAGTGGCCTTGTAGTTGCGTTCGCTGGATTGAAGCGACACTGCTGTAGGGTGCTTGTTAATTTGTATAACCTCGATATTGCGCCGATTGCTTTCTGTCGGAAATTTCTACTGATGCCTACATACTGTAACTAACCGTTTTGATATTTTCGTTTTCTTGTTCAAAATTTTCAATTTTTAGCTTATTAAATTTTACTTCTTAGTGAAAGTGCCTTTGGAATTAGATGAGTGTACGTTTATGACAATATTCTGTTAACTTCTTTGTTATTTTAGATGATATATTATGATTTATATGATTTAGATGATAATTTCTTCAACCTTGATATTGTACTGTATGCGTTTTTTCCTGGTCAATCATTTATTTACGCATAGTGTAATTTACTGTTAAGAGATTTTCAGTTCTTATCAAAATTTTCGATTTTCGGTATAAAAATTCGTATTCCGTTGCAAAACTGTCTTTGGTATAGTTTGATTGTACGTTTTGTACGTTATTTTGCTAAACTTACTGTTATTTTATGCGATTGCATGCGTATGTACCTACGATTCCGGAGGGACACGGTTGGAGTTGTTTGTTGCTGCGTTCGGTAAGACGGAGCGAAACTAGTGATTGATCATCGTTATATTCTCTAACCATGATATTGTACCGCATGCATTTTTTCCCAGGCTTCCATCTATTTATACGCAATGTTATTTCCTGCTGTCCTACTTTCCATTTTTTACATAATTATCAACTTTTAGTTTGAAAAACAGTATTTCCGAATGAAAGTGTCTTTAGAGTTACCTGAGTTTACGTTTATGATATTATTTTGTTAAACTTATTGATATTTTACCTGATGGTCTGTATACACACCTAAGCTTCCGCAGCGACAGGGCTAGAGTGGTCTTCAAGTTACGTTCGATTGATCGGAGCGACACTACTTTATTATCTTCGTTAATTTCTCCTACCATGATAATGTATCGTATGCGTTTCTTCCCAGTCGTCCATATATTTATTGATACTGTATTTTAACATGTTGACTCTGGTCTGACTCACCGTTGGCCCATCCTTGTCTGTTCCCTGCGGTGGCATGAACCGCCGGTGGCCCATACTAAATTGTTCCGTGGGGCGGCATGCATCGTCGATGGGACACGTTTGTTAATCAATAAATGCATAGTACAAAATGTTATTTTATTAATTTAACATTATACATTAACATTTCTACCTTATGATCAAACATTTGACACAAAATACGTAACGTACAATTTAAATAATACATTAAGTATAATAAAATATAACGACTTATTTTACCGATGCAATTTTTTAAAACATTTTGAACAAAGTGCCGGCTTATCCGGAAAACTGCTACAAAGAGTCATTACTTTTTTTGTTTGTGGCGTACTATGTACCCTTTAAGTTTTTTAAGCGTTTGCAACAATCTTTACATCTTTTCCTCATCTTCCTCGCGGGTCCTTAGAGTGAACTTAAGAAATGTTTTTTCCGTCTATTTCCTATTTGCTCATCACTAGAGGGATTCTCAGCACTCTTCAATAGATAATCAACAATTTTCTCTCAATATTTTAGATTTGGTATCGCTTGGTTCCCCACTGTTTGTGGATGTACCATGCATTTACTAAAGATGTTCCGGATATTAGCTCCATAATAAATTTTCAATACCATTCTACGGTTTTCCGTTAACATTTATAATAGGATCACATTTCATTTGGTGTATCAACTATCTTCTTCCCACTATTGTAAGAAAAAACGGTGTCTGGTTTTAATTTATCATCTTTGCCACGAATAATGGCGCAAATGTGAGATCTCGTAGTGGTCAACATACAGGTGGGACTTTTGTGAGTCTACTTTAAAAATTTCACCCCGCTCCGATTTTCAAGAGATATAATGTCGTCCCGTTACTGTTTCTGCTTTGCCTGTGGCAGTAGAAACTTTCTATTTATTTTGACTGTATTGCAAATATATATGCTTTTGGTGAGAAGATCTTCGACTAAAGGATTACATGTATAAAAACGGTCGGTAAATAAAATCCGGTCCTTGAATAATAGATCTCGTATCAATGTCATGACTACATCATGAGAATGTGCTTTTACAATTCACATTTCATTTCTTCCGGAATAAATATGCACATTATATGTATATCAGTCAGGAAGGCAGAGTTTGTACAGTTTTATTGCGTACTTGTGCCGCTTACCTGGTATATATTGACGAAAATTAAGGCGTCCTTTCCACGGAACCATAATTTCGTCAATTACTATACTTTTACCGGGTTTTACTGCATCTTGGAATGCACGAAGAATTTTATCCCCTACATTTCGGATTTTGTGTAACCGATTCTCGGTTTTAGCTGTAGCATTATCAGAAAGTGCAAGTACTTCAATATAGCAAAGAATCGATCGCGTTTCATTGCTTTTATTATACGCGCATTCGCATGCATCGCCATTTTGGACCAATATAGTCCAATTTCGGGAACCTGCACTACAAGCATAACAAGCACGATACCAATAATGGTATTCAATTCACTTTTTGTAACGGTGTTCCATGCTTGTTGACGTTGTATCCTGCCATATGCTGCATTCGCTATTCACTGAGCTGCGTATCTATTCGTCTCTTCAACGATGATCTCAAATATCACGTCCGCGAAGAATAATTTATATAATGCAACAGGATCGACGCAGTCCGTCTGCTTGATCAGTAGCTCTTCTTCTTCTGAATACTTTTCCTCTGATGCAAATTTTTCTGCTAATTTCCGCCATTCCGCGTCATCATATTGGTCCCCTACACCAGGCTCCGAAACTTCTTCATCCGTGGTACTCCTATCGGTTGCCGTGTTCGATGATGGTGATGAAAGTATTCTATTTCGTCGTCCCTTCCGCATGATTCCAGATACAAATTCATCAGACGAATTACTGAATTCCATATCCTTTGTATCTAATATTTAGATGCACAAAAATGACGAATGAAAAATGATAACCACCATTTTAGAAGGACGGAAATATCATACTACCTTTATACCTACTGGAAGAAATGTGTACTCGGGAACCTTTCAGAACTGTACTGACCTCGCGCCTAATAAAAACTTCCCACAACCCACAATACTCACAATGCACACTACCGAAAGTCTTCTTCACTTGCCGTCAATCTCTAAACTCTCCGTAAACCACGTGCCGCTGTCTAAACTCACAATGATCACCCCAAATTACTAGATCAGACATTTCATAAGAAGTGTCAGCTGGGTAGTATTAGTTCCCTCAGAAATCACTGATTTCCCTTATTTTTTGTGGGCGGTCATAAATGTCTAATTGAGCCGCCGAATGCCCAGAGGTTGGTCAAAGTTCGCATACCTCAAGCTCACATCTAGGCCCGCCAACGGCCAAGGGAGAGGGAATTTTTCTGGAAAATCGCACAACGGTGCACGGCCTCATAGCCTGGCAATATACCTTTCATTGGCGATCCTGGAGACAAAACTCTAGTGCGGAGCCACAGAGACGCTTTGTATGTTACAAGTTGCCAGAGCGCCTGGAAATCGTTAGTCGGGGATTCGACGAAATTGCCGCTAGCACTCAACATAATTTACGCATAAAACTTACACTACGTCCTAGATCTATTTTCGTCGTGTGCGACAATCGGTCGCAGTATTTGTAGAGACTTATTGCGTTTGAAAGTGTCCTATTACTTCTGTTCTAAACTTCTCCTGGTCCGAAACAAGAGAAGCTAAACCCCTACTTGACCAAACTTGGGCTCTGTCACGGAGTACTTGGCTGACAATGGGCAAGGGGGAGGGCCACGTTCTCTACACTCGAGGACGATCCCCAGCGCGGAGTCATAAATATCTAGTGGCCACGCAATCGGAGAATGCTCCGGACACCGCGCTTGGGTGATATGTAATTTATATATATTACGTGCCTGAAGTATCGGCGCTTCACCATGCAGGAGAGGGATCACTCCACCACCACCCTCGCGTGAGAGGACATATCCTCCCTCAAGTTGTACAATGCGAAGATCAAGGGAACGCCCGTGATCCAAAAAAATTCCTATAAGGGAAGATTTCCCCTGTTTGCCCATCTCCACGGGTTTTCAAAACGCATCATGGAAAATCGTAGTGAAAGTAAAAAAATTCCATTAAACCGGTAAAAAGGAGTCACCGAAAGGTCGAGGAGTGCAAATAAATCTTCAAAACGTCGAAGAGTCAAAGTGGAAGTTAGTTTTCTCCTAAAGTGCTAGTGGGCATTAGGGCGCAAGCATTGAACAGTATAACCCGATGCCGCGCCGCACCATGGAGCGGAACACTAGTTGAAGCGCCGCCGCACGGAACAGACACCGAATATCCACGTATGCGTCAACGTGTTAAGATTGAATCCGTGAATTATGTCGTCTATTACCAGAACTGTTCAGTGGGTTTACTCAGGGCATACTTGGTTTGTCTCACAGCACGTGCGAAGCTACTAACGTAGCCTTTCGACTGCCATAAAGGGTGGTTACATTCTCGAAAGCTTCGACACTTGATATTCTAATTCATACATGAAAGTAAGGGGCTCGTCACTAAAATGTTCACAGGCTTTCTCCTCTGAACAAAAAGTTATACCCTCGATACAGCGTGTTAGGTTCACGGAAGGTAAGATACTCGGTAAAGAGTATAACTTTATAACAGTAGGAATTGTTCTCCGGTGGATAGTCTCCCTACTGTAATATTGAGCCTTGAATTAAGGTGTCTATTGCCAATACCGTTCAGCGAATTTACACCCGGAGTACATAGTTTGCCTCTCGAAATCCCAGGATATGTGAAGCTATTAACCTAGCTGTTAGAATACCAAAGAAGGTAGTAACACTCTTGCGTGGTTTGACTACCGATTTTGCTATTCAGACATGAAATTACAGTCTCCGTCTGCTAAAGTGTCTAATAATGTGTTTCCGTGAACACTATGCATGACACTCGCTACAAGGGGTTATGGGCTTTGAAGATAATGTACCAATAAAAAGTATGACTTTATAGCACTTGTAAATGTTCCCCGACTGCTTGCCCCTCTACTTTGGAATTCAAACCGTGAACTAAGGTGTCCGTTGCCAGCAATTTTAACCGTATTCTCTTCCGGAATACCTGGTTTGAAACTCGGAATCACAGGATAGGTGTAGCTATTGAGTTAGCATTTCGACTCTCACAGAAGGTGGCAGCGATCTCGCACGGTTTGACTGTCGATCCTCCTATTCATGTATGAAAAGAAGGTGTCCGCCTGCTAAAATATATACGGATGTATTTTTCAAAACACGAAGTTATACTATCCATACGGCGGGTTAGTTTCTCGAGCGGTAAGGCTTTCTGAAAAACGTTTGACATTATAGCTATTGGTATTCTTCTCAAACGGTATGACGCTCTACTTTAACTTCGAAACAGTGAATTTTGGTACCTATAGCCCATACTGCTCAGCGGAAATACTCCTCTAATACCTGGTTTCACTCTTGGAACAACAGGATAGATGACGCTACTGACTTAGCCGTTTAAATCTGGAAGATGGTGGTAACGTTCTACATCGGTTTGTCTCTCGATTTAGATAGTCATGCATGAAACTATGGTCTCCGTTCGCTAAAATGTCTGGTTACTTGTGTTCCTGAAATCTAAGCATGATACTCTCCACAACTGCTTAGGATTTAGGAAGTTGAGGCCTTCGTTAAGGGTTTGACTCTATATCAATATGTAACGTTTTCAAACTGTTTGTCGATCAATTTTCGTATTCAAACTGCGGATAATGGTGTTTATTGCCAATACTAATCAGCCGATTTACTCCCGGAATACCTGGTTTGACTCTCGGAAACTCTGGATAGGTGAAGCTATTGTCATAGCCGTTCGATACTCAAAGAAGGTGGTCACGTTATCTAACGGGTTGACACCTGATCCTCGAATTCTCACATGAAGCAAAGGTGCCCGTCTCTGATATGAAGAGTAACCTCTTCCTCTGAACACGAAGTAATACCCCCGAAACGGCGAGTTTGCTTCTCAGAAGGTAAGGTCACCGGTAATGTGTTTCACTTTATACCAATTGGCGGTCCACTCAAAATGTTTGTCCTCTTCTTTTTTATTCAAACCGAGAAATAAGGTGTCTATTGGCAATACTTTCAGCGAACTTACTCTCAGGTTTCCAGGGTTGATTCTCGGAATCATGGGTTAGTTGAAGCTGTTGACTTATCCTTTCGTCTCTCTCAGACGGCGGTAACCTTCTCGAACGGTATGACGCTCCATTTTCATATTCAAACCGTGTATGAAGGTGTTTATTACTAATACACTCCAGCGGATTTACTTTTGGCATACCTGGTTTAGCACTCTGAATCACAGGAGAGGTGGAGGTACTTACATATCCGTTCGAATTTACCGTTCTTCGGTAAAACGTTTTACTGTATAGCAACTGGAACCGTAGTCGAACGGATTGTCTCTACTTTAATATTCAAACCGTGATTAAGGTGTCTAATGCCAACACTATTCAACTGATTTACTTTAGGAACACATAGTATGACTCTCGGAAACGCACGATATTTGATGCTAATGTCGTATCTGTTAGAATATCATAGAATGTAGCAACGGTCACGAACTGATTTACCTTTGGTGATCTAATTTCTGAATGAAATTAAGATGAAGTCACTATAATATATACAAATGTGAGTCTCTGAGCACGTTGCTATACTCTCGATTCGGCGGGATAGCTTCTCTAACAGTAAGACATTCGGTCAAGCGATTGACTTTATAGCAATTAGTAACGTTCCCACACGGTGTGACGCTCTATTTTAATATTTTCTCGGCGAATTACGGAATCCATTGCTAGTACTCTTCAGCGTATTTACGCCCGGAATACCTTTCTTTACTCTCGGAATCATAGGATTGATGAAGCTAATAACTAAGGCGGTCGATTCTCAACTATGCTGCCAACGTTCTCCAACGGTTTGACAATCGTTCTTGCGATTTATAGATGAAGTTAAGTTACGCGTCACTAAAATTTATACTATTATCATTCTCTGTCCATGAAGTTATGCTCTCGATACACCGGGTTAGTTTCGCGGAAGGCACGCCCTTCGGTGAAAAGGTGGACTCTATGCCATTAGGTAACGTTCCACAAATGTGGGACCCTGTACTTTAATATTTATTCCGAGAATTTTGGTGTGAGTGCCGATACAGTTCAGCAGATTTACTCCTGGAGTACCAGGCTTGACTCCCGAAATCACAACTACCGTTGAAGCTATTGACTCTGCCGTTCGACTCTCAAAGAAGGTGGGCCCTTTACCGAAGGGTATTGCCAATAGACACCCTCATTCACGGTTTGATTGGTAAAGTAGAACGTCAAGCCGTGTGAGTACGTTATCAATTGCTATAAATTCAAATTCATTACCGAAGACCTTACCGTCCGAAAAGCTAACCCGCTGAATCGACATGATAACTTCATGTTCAGAGAAAAAAATTAATATTCCGTTCAGTGACGGGCACCATAACTTCATGTATGATTTAGAAGGTTGATGGTCAAACCGTTCGAGAACGTTGCCACCTGCTGAGAGAGTCGAAAGGCTAAGTAAATAGCTGCACCCATCCTGCGATTTGGAAAGTCAAAGAGATATTCCGGGAGTAAACGCGCTGTAGAGTATTGGCAATAGATACCTCTATTCACGGTATGAATATTAAAGCAGCCCGTCAAGCAGTTGTAGAACATTACCTATTCCTGTAGGGTTAAACTTATTACAGAATGCCATACCGCCCGAAAATTTGACCCACTGTATCGGGAGTATAACACCGTGTTCAGAGGTACGAACTAGTATACGTTTTAGTGACGAGCACGATAATTTCATGTATCAATTAGAACATAGATGGTCAAACCGTTCGAAAACCTTACCACCCACTTTGAGATTCGAACGGCTAGGTGAATAGCTTCACCTATCCTGTGATTCAGAGTGTCAAACCAGTAACTGCGGCAGTAAATGTGCAGTACAGTATTAGCAGTAGACAACTTAATTCTCGGCTTGAATATTAAAATACACCGTGGCACCGTTTGAGAACGCAACCAATTGGTACAAAATCAAAAGTCTCACCGAAGACCTTACCTTCCGCGAACAGCACACACGACATCGAGAGTGAAATTTCGTGATCAAAGAAAGAAATTTGTAACCATTTCAGTGAAGGGCTCCTGAATTTCATGAATGTATTCGAAGATCGTGTGTCAAACCGTTCGAGATCGCTACCACCTTTTCTCAGATTCGAGCGGCTAAGTCAGTAGTTTCACCTACCCTGTGATTCCGTAGGACGACGCAGGCATTCCGAGAGGCAACAAACTGTACACAATTGGCAATGGATATCTTATTCCAGGGTATGAATATTAAGGTACACAGTCTATCCCTTGTAGAATGTTACCGATTGGTATATTGTCAAAAGTTTGTAGAAGGCCTTACCTGCAGTGAATCTAACCTACTGCATCGAGAGTAATTGGTCTTCATTTCAGTGACGGCAGGTTAAATTCACGTACGAAATAGAATTTGGGGCATCAATCTGCTCGAGGACGATGGCACCTTCTGTGAGAGACGAATGGCTATGTCAATAGCTTCACCCATCCTGCGATTCCGAGAGTCTAACCATGTATTCCTGAAATGAATGCGTTGAATAGTATTGGAAACTGACACCTGAATTCACGTGTTGAATATTACTGTAGAGCGTCATACCGTTTGAGAGCGTTACCAATTTGTATAAAGTCAAACGCTTTAATCAAGGCCTTGCCTTCTGCAAACCCCACCGGTTTCATCGAGAGAATAAGTTAGTGTTCAGGGAAAGAAACTAGTATTAATTTTAGTGACAGGCATCTTAACTTGATGTATGATTTAGATGCTCGATGGTCAAACATTTCGAGAACATTACCACCCTCTTTGAGAGTCAAACAGATGAGTCAATAGTTTCACCTATCCTGTGATTTCGAGGGTCAAATCAGGTAATACCAAAGTAAATCCGCTGACGAGAATTGCCAATAGACACCTTAATTCCAGGTTTTAATATTAAAGTAGAGCATCAAATCGTTTGAGAACGCAACCAATTGGCATAACGACATACTATTTACCTGATACCTTACCGACCGTGAACCAAACCCGTCGTGCCGAGAGTATATCTTTGTGCTGAATGAGACACATTACTTTACAATTTAGCAACGGGCACCATAATTTCATGAATGGATTAGAAGGTCGAGATGTAAGAGGCTCGAGATCGTTCCCACCTTATTTGGGATTCAGAAGGCTAAGTTAATAGCTTCACATATCCTGCGATTCCGAAAATCAAACCAGGTATTCCGGGAGTAAATGCGCTTATCGGAATTGGTATTGGACACCTTCATTCACGGTTTGAATATTAAAATAGAGCATCAAACCGTTTGGGAACGTTACCACCCACTCTGAGAGTCGAACGGATAGGTCAACAGCTTCTCCCATCCTGTGATTCCTAGCGTTAAGCCAGGTATTCCAGGAGTAAACCCGAAAGAACAGTATTAGTGAGAGATACCATAATTCACGGCTTTAAGATTAAATATAGATGTTCAAATGTATGAATGTATGAATTAGAAGATTGAGCGTCAAGTCCTTTGTGAACGTTACCCATTCGTATAATGTCAAAAGTTTTATTGAAGACCATACCGTCCAAGAACGTAGTCCGCTGTATCGAGAGAATAACTTCGTGTTTAGAGAAAGAAATTAGTACTCATTTCAATGAAGGGTACCTTCATGAAAATTAGATGATATCGGGTAAAACTGTTCGAGACCGTTACCACCCTCTTTCAGAGTCGAACGGCTTGACCAATGGCATCACTTCTCCTGTGATTCCGAGGGTCAAGCCAGCTATTCCGGAAGTAAGTCCGATATACATTATCGGCATTAACATCCATACTTCCGGTAACAGATATTAAAGCAGAGAGTCACACAGTTGTACAACATTGTCTATTCGTGTAGTGTCCAACTTCTCATCGACAGCCGTACCTTGCGGCAAGCTATCCCTCCGTAGCGAGAGTATAACGCCGTGATTAGAGAAGCAGGCTGGAATGCATTTTAGTGACGGCGTCTAAATTTCATGTATGAGCTTGAAGATCGGTGTGTCAAACCGTTCCAGAACGTAACAATCGACTTTGAGAGACGAACGGCAAAGTCGATAGATTCATCTATTCCAAGATTCCATGAGACGAATGAGTTATTCCGGGAGGAAGTACGATGAACATTACTGACAATAAACGCCGTAATTCAAGGTTTGAATATGAAGGTAGAGCGTCAAACCGTTTCAGAACGTTTCCAGTAGGCATTAAGTCAAACGTTTTACTGATGACCTCACTCTGCGAAAGCATAGTGCGCTGTATCGAGAGCACGATAAGGTGTTCAAAGAACCAAGTTACATTACATTTTAGGCCCCGGTACCTTAATATCATGTATGAAGTAGAAGATTGGGTGTCAAGCCATTCCAGCACGTAATCACCTTCTTGGAATGTCGAACGGCTGAGTCCAAAGCTTCACCTGTCCTGTGACTCTGATAGTCAAGCGTGGAATTCCAGGAGTAAGTCCGCCGTACATTGTTTGCAATGGACACCTTATTTCGCGGCTTGAATTCTAAAGTGGAGCGTGAAATTGTTTGTGAACGTTACCAGTTCGTTTAAAGTCAAAGGTCTCATCAATGACCATGCCAACAGAGGACCTACCCCACAGCAACTAGGCTGTTGAATAGTTTAAACGGAAACAAATAAGTCCACATTGTAGGTACTGGCACCTTAACTTAATGTATCCATGAGAATATCGAGAGGCGAACCGATCCAGAACGTTAAAACCTTCCTTGTAATTTGATCGGCAGAGTCAATAGATGCAGATGTTTTTGTGATTCCGTGAGAAAATCAGGCACTCCGGGCGTGAATCCGCTGAACAGTATCTGTAATAGACACTCCAATTCTCGATTTGAATTTTAAGGTAGAGCGTCAAACCGTTTGAGGCCGGTATCAATTGGAGTGACGTTAAAGGTTTTATTAATTACCATACCTATATGGAACCTAAGCCGCTGCAACCAGTGTTTTGCTTAATGTAAACGGAAACAAATAAGTACACATTTTATGGACTGGCACCTTAATTTCATGTATAAATGTGTATATGCAGAGGCAAACCGTTCCAGGACGTTACCACCTTCTTTGGAAGTCGAACGGCAGAGTCAATAGCTTCACATATTTCTCTGATTTCGTGTGTCGTGCCTTGTATTCCAGGAGTAAACCCGCTGAACGTTATTGACAATAGACACCCTAGGTGACGGTATTAATACTAGAGTAGAGCGTAAAATCGTTTGTGAACGTTACCGATCAGTATAACGACATACTATTTACCAGGTACCTTACCTTCAGAGAACATTATCCGCAGTATCTTGAGTATAGTTTTGTGTCCAGAGAAACAATTAACTATACAGTTTAGTGACGGGCACCTTAATTTCATGTATGAATTAGAAGATCGGGAGTCAAACCTTTCGAGAACATTACCACATCCTTCGAGAATCGAACGGCTACGTGAACAGCTTCACCTATCCTATGATTCCGACAGTCAAATGAGGTATTCCGGGACTGACTTCGTTGGACAGTATTAGCAATAGACACCTTAATTCACTGTATGAATATTAAAGTGGAGAGCCAAACCGACGGAGGATGATACCAATTCGAATTCAGTCAATCTTCGTGCCGAATACCATAACAATAGAGAACCTAACCCGCTGTAGCGAGTTTCCTGGTTTTTGTTCACGGAAACAAATTAGGAGACATACTAGCAGACGGACACCACATTTCCGTGAATGAATATCGTAATAGAGTGCCAAACCGTCCCAGAACGTTACCACCTTCTTCGTGAAATCGCACATATGATGCAATAGCTTCACCAATCCTGTGGTTCGGAGAGTCCAATCATGTACTCCGGGAGCAAATCAGCTGAAAAGTATTGGGAATAGACGGACTATTTCATGGTATGAATATTAAAGCAGAGCATCAGACTGTTGTAAAGCATTATCTATTCGTATTGTGTCAAACGCTTTACCGATGAGCTAACCGTCCGTGAAGCTAACCCGCTGAATCGAGAGTATAACAAAGTGACCCGGGAAGCAAGTTCATATACATGTTAGTTACGCGCACCTTAGTATCATGTGTGAATTCGATGATCCGGGGTTAAACAGTCCGAGCACGTGACCATCTTCCTTGAGATTCGAACAGATAACACAATTGCTTCCTTGAGTGTCAAACGGACATGTCAGACGCGTCAACTATCCTGTGACTCCGAGAGACACTCCATGTATTCCAGAAGTAAATGCGCTAAACAGTTTTGGCAATAGACACAATAATTCGCGCTATGAATAATAAAGAACAGTGGCAGTCCGTTAGAAAACCTTACCAATTGGAATAAAGTGAAACGTTACACTGAAGTCCCTACACTCCGAAAGCCTAACTCATTGTATCGTGGGTATAATATCGTGTTCAAGGGAACAAATATGTAAGCATTTTAGTGGCTCAGTCCTTAATATCATGTAAGTATCGGAAGATAAAAAGGCATACCGTTCGAGAACGTTACAAACTTCTATGATTGTGGGAAAGCTAAATCGATAGCTTCACCTATCCTGTGATGCCGATACTCAAACCAGGTGTTCCTGGATTTAATTCTCTATGCCGTAGTGGCACTAGACAGTCTCTTTCACGGTATAAACTTTAAAGTAGAGTGTCAAGCTGTTGTAGACCGTTACATATTGTTATAAAAACATCCTTTTTATTAAAGACCTTACCTCCCGAGAAGATCATCCTCTATTTCCAAAGTATAACATCGCGTTCAGTGGAACAAATTACAAATATTTTAGTGACGGGGAACTTAGTTTCATGAGTGAATTCTAAGATCGAGTGTCAAACCCTTCAAGAACGTTATCATCTTCTTTGAGAATCGAACGGCTATGCCAATATCTTCACCCATCCTATAATTCCTATAATCAAACCAGGTACTCCGGGAGTAAATTCCCAGCGCAGTATCGGAGAGAGAGAACTTAAATCAGGCTATGAATATTATAGTATAGGGTCAAACCGCCGTGGAATATTACCAATTTGTATAACGTCATTTTTGTCACCGAATATCTTACTTTCCGAGAATAAAATCCCTTGTAGAGAATGTCTGGCATAGTGCTCCCGGAAACAAATTATTAGGCATGTTAACAGATGGGCGCCTTATTTGCATGTATGAATGGAAATATGGATAGCTTCATTGTCGTACAAAGATCCCACATCAATTGGGAGTCGAGCGGATAAGTAAATAGCTTCACCTAGCCAGTGATACAGTATGTCAAACCAAGTACACCATGAGTAAATCTGCTGATCAGTATTGGCAATAGATACCGTATTTCGCGGTGTGATTAATAACATAAGTATCACACTTTGTGAGAACGTTACTAGTTGCTATAATGTCAAACATTTAACCAAATGCCTTACCGTCCGAGGATCTAACCCGGCGTAACGAGAGTATAGCTACGTGTTTAGAGAAACACATTAGTATATAATATAGTGACGGCACCTTAAATGCAAGCGTGAATTAGAATATCTACGTTCAAACCTTTCGATAACGTTTCCGCATTCTGTGAGAGGCGATCGGCTGAGTCAATAGCTTCACCTATCCTGTGATTCGGAGAGACAAACCAGGTATTCCAGGGGTCCATCCGCTGTTCACTATTGGTAATGGATAACTTAATTCACGGTTAGAATATTAAAGTACAGAGTTAAACTTTGGAGACCGTTACACATTGGGAAAATGTCAAAAGTTTCACAGAAAAACTTACACTCCGAGAGCTTAACCCGATGAATGTAGAGTTATCCTTCGTACTCAGAGGAACAAAATTAGTTTACATTGCATTGGAGTGTACATTAATTTCATGTATGAATGAGAAGATCGAGCGTGAATGCGATCGAGAACATTACCACCTTCGTCGTGAATTCGCACATAAAACAAAATAGCTTCACCTATCCAGTCGTTCCAAGAGTCACACTAGGTATACCAGTAGTATATCCGCTGAAGAGTACTGGCAATGGACACCATAATTCACGGTTTCAATATTAAAGTAGAGCGTGAAAATACTTGAGATCGTTACCTGTTTTCATTAAGTCAAACACGATACCAATGCCTTACCTTCCAAAGACTGACCCGCACCATGGAGAGTATAACTTCGTGTTCATAGAATCAAATTAACATGAATACTAATTAAAATGAATAATAATTACGGGCACCTTAACTTCATGTATGAATTAGAATAGCAGTGGTCAAACCGTTAGAGAACGTTGCCACCTTCTGTAAGAGACGAACGGCTACATCAATAGCTTCACGTATTCAGCGATTTCGAAAATCTAACCAGGTATTCCGATAGTAAGTGCGCTGAACATTATTGGTAATATACACCATAATTCGCGGTTTGAATGATGAAATAGAGCTCGAAACCGTTAGAGAACGTTACGATTTGCTATAAGGTCAAACGCATTACCGAAGACCATATCCTCCGAAAATATAACCCGCCGTATTGAGAGAATGGCTGCGTGTTTAGAGAAATGCATTTGTATGCAATTTAGTGACGGCACGTTAAATTCATGTATGATTTAAATTACCGAGGGTCAAGGCGTTCGAGAACTTTACCACCTTCTATGAGACCCGAACGGTTACGTCAATAGTTTCACCTGTCCTGAGATCGGAGAAGCACACCAGGTATTCCGGAAGAAAATCCGCTCATCTGTATGGGCAATAGGCACTTTACTTCACGGTTTGAATATTAAATGCAGGCCACGACGCCGTTGCAGAACATTACCTACACGTGTAGTGTTAATATTCATGCAGAATGCCTTACCCTCAGAAAACTGCCGCGCTGTATTGGGAGTATAACACCGTGTTCAGTGGTACGAACTATTATATATTCTAGTGACGAGCACCTTAATTTTATGTATGAATTCCGAGATCGAGAGTCAAACCGTTCGAGAACGATGCAACCTTCTGGGAGA
Source organism: Lasioglossum baleicum (assembly GCF_051020765.1). NCBI lineage: Eukaryota > Metazoa > Arthropoda > Insecta > Hymenoptera > Halictidae > Lasioglossum > Lasioglossum baleicum. Next base: position 82,587 of record NW_027469343.1, read on the forward strand.
TACAAGCGGCTAAGTCAATAGTTTCACGTATCCTGTGATTCCAAGCGTGAAACTAGGTAATCCTGGAGCAAATCCGCTGACCGCTATTTGCAATACCCTCGTTAACTCACGGTATGCTGTTAAAGTAGAGGGTCAAGGCGTAGGATGGCATTATCAATTGTTATAAAGTCATTAATTCTACCCTATACCTTTCCATCATGTACCCAGCCAGCTGTAGCGATTGTCTTGCGTAATACTCACAGGAACAAAATGAGAAGACATTTTAACAGGCGGACACATTAGTTTCACGTATAAATAGAAAAATCGACAGTCACACCGCTCGAGAACGATCCCACATTGTATGAGGGTCCAACGACTGCGTCAATAGCCTCACCTATATTTGTGAATCCGTGAGTCAAGACTGATATTCCAGGAGTAAATCAGCTGAACAGAATTGGCAATAGAAAACCTTATTCAGGGTTTGAGTTTTAAAGCAGGCTGTCAAAGCGTGGGGGAACATAACCAATTGCTGTAAAGTCATACGTCTTACCTAATACCTCACCTTCCTAGAAGCTATGCCGCAGTATCGTGTATTATGCTTGGTGCCCACGGAAACAAATTAGTAGACCTTTATTCAGACGCAAAGCATCCTTCGTATGTGAATGGGAAAATCGACAGTCAAACCGTTCGAGAGCGGTCCTCTATCTTCTTTTAGTATCGAACGGCCAAGTCACGAGCTTCGCCTATCTTGCGACTCTGAGAGTCAAACCAGGTATTCCGGGAGTAAATCCGAGGAACTGTATTAGTGAGGGACGCCATAATTCACGGTTTTAATACTAAAAATAGATCGTCAAACCGTTTGAGAACGTTTCCCATTGGTATAATGTCAAATGTTTTATTGAAGGCCTTACCGTCCAAGAACGTAGTCCACTGTATCGAGAGTATAACTTCGTGTTTAGAGAAAGAAACTGGTACTCATTTCTATGAGGGGAACCTTCATGTATAAATTAGATAATAGCGGGTCAAACTGTTCGAGACCGTTACCACCCTCTTTCAGAGTCGAACGGCTAGGCAATAGCATCTCCTGTCCTGTTATTCCGTGGGTCAAGCCAGCTATTCCGGAAGTAAGTCCGATATACAATATCGGCATTAACATCCGTACTTCTGGCAATAGATATTAAAGCAGAGAGTCACACAGTTGTACAATATTGCCTATTGATGTAGTGTCCAACTTCTCATCGACAGCCCTACCTAGCGGCAAGCTAGCCCGCCGTAGCGAGAGTATAACGTCGTGTTAAGAGAAGCAGAATAGGATATATTTTAGTGACGGCGTCTATATTTGAAGTATGAATTAGAAGGCCGAAGGTCAATCCGTTCGAGAACGTTAACACACTCTTTGAGACTCGAACGAATTGGTCAATAGCTTCACATATCTTGTGATTCCGAAATTTATACCAGATATTACGGGATTAAATGCACGGTACAGTATTGGAAATATACAACTCAATTCACGGTTTGAATATTATAGAAGGCCGTCAAGCCGTTGTTCAATATCACTTATTCGCGTAGGGTCAAACTACTTATAGACTGCCTATCCATCCGAAAAACTAGCCCCCTGTATCGGAAGTAATACAGCGTGTTCAGAGGTGCGAACTAGTATACATTATAGGGACGAGCACCATAATTTGATGTATGAATTCTAATGTCGAAGGCTAAACGGTTCGATAACGTTACCACATTCTGTGAGAGTCGATCGGCAAAGTCAATTCCTACACTTATCCGGAGATTCCGAAGGGCAGAGTAGGTGTTCCGGGAGTAAATCCGTTGAGCGATATTGTCAATATTCGCCTTAATTCAGGGTTTCAATTTTAAAGTAGACCCCCATCCGTTTGAGAATGCTATGCAATTTGTGTAAAGCCAAACGCATTACTGGAGACCCATCCCTCCGAAAGCGTAATGCGCTGAACCCAGAGTATAACATGGATTTCTGAGGATCAATGTTGTATATATTTTAGGGACCAGAACCTTAATTACGTGAATCAATTAGAGGACCGAGTGTCAGACCATTCGAGACCGTTCCCACCTTCTTTGAAAGTGGAACTGCTAATTCAGCAGCTTCTCCTATCTTACGATTCCGATAGTCAAATCATGCATTCCGGGAGTAACCGCGCTCTACAGAATTGGTAATAGACACCTTAATTCACGGTTTGAATATTACAGTAGAGCGTCAAACCGATGTAGAACTTTGCCTATTCGCATACAATCAAACTTTTAGCCGGAAGCCTTACATTCCATGAAGATAACCCGCTGTATCGAGAGTGTGGTTTCGGGTTCTGTGGGACGGAATTGTATACATTTTAGTGACTGGCACCTCAGTTTCATGTAACAATTAGATGATCGAGAGGCAATCTTTTCCAGAACATTACCAGCTTCATTGAGAGTCGCACAGCTAAGTCAACAGCTTCACCTATTCTGTGATTCCGAGAGTCAAACCAGGTATATCGGGAGTAAATCCGCAGCACGGTGTTGGCGATAGATACCTTAACCCGCGGAATGAATATTAAAGTATAGCGTCAATCCGTTGTTCAACATTGCTTATTCGTTCAGGGTTAACCATCTTACAGAATGCCTTAACCTCCGAAAGATTGATCAGCTCTATCGTGAGTATAACACCATGTTCAGTGGTAGGAACTAGTATACGTTTTAGTGACTGGCACCGTTATTTCATGTATGAGTTAGATGATCGATGTGTCAAACCGTTCCAGAACGTTACCACCTTCATTGGTATTCAAACGGCAGAGTCAATAGCTCCAGATGTTTTTGTGGCTCCGTGAGAAAATCAGGTACTCCGGGAGTAAATCCGCTGAACAGTATTGGCAATTGGCACGCCAATTCTCGATTTGAATTTTAAGGTAGAGCGTCAAACCGTTTGAGACCGGTATCAATTGGAGTGAAGTCAAAGGTTCTATTAATTACCGTACCTATAGAGAACCGAACCCGCTGCAACCAGAGTGTTCCTTAGTGTAATCGGAAACAAATAAGTACACATTTTAGGGACTGGCACCTTAATTTCATGTATGAATTAGGAGATCGGGAGTCAAACCTTTCGAGAACGTTACGACCTTCTGTGAGAGACCAAGGCTAAGTCATCAGGTTCACCTATCCTATGATTCCGACAGTCAAATGAGGTATTCCGCGAGGGAATTCGTTGGACAGTATTGGCAATAGACACCTTAATTCACTGTATGAATATTAAAGTGGAGAGTCAAACCGTCGGAGGATATTACTAATTCGAATTCAGTCATTCTTCTTGCAGAATACCATAACATTCGAGAACCTAACCCGCTGTAGCGAGTGCCCTGTTTATTGTTCACGGAAACAAATTAGGAAACATACTAGCAGACGGACACCACATTTCTGTGAATGAATATCGTAATGGAATGTCAAACCGTTCCAGAACCATGTATGCCGGGAGCAAATCAGCAGAGCAGTATTGGGAACAGACTCCATCATTCACGTTTTCAGTATTAAAATATATCGTCACACCGTCTGAGAACGATACCAATTCCGATAAAGCCGAACGTTTCCCAGAAAGCCCCATCGAGTGAAAAGCTAACCCGCGGTATCGAGAGATTGAGATCGTGTTTAGAGAAACATATTAGGGTACATTTTAATGATGCCACCTTAAAATAATATATGAATCAGAATATCTAGAGTTTAACCTTTCAAGACCGTTACCACCTTCTTTGAGATTAAAACGGCTAATTCAAAGGCTTCACGAATCCTATGATTCCTATAGTCAAACACGATTTCAGTGACGGGGCTTTAATTTCATGTTCGAATGAGACGATCGAGCGTTATACCGCTCGAGAATGTTGCCGTCGCCTGTGAGAGACGATCGGCTAATTGAATAGCTCCAGAGATTCCGATAACCAAACTAGGCCATCAGGGAGTAAATCGGCTGAACACTATTTGCAATAGGCAACTCAATTCACTTTTTGAATTTTCAGGTATCGTGTCATCCCGTCGGTGAACATAACCTATTCGTATAAAGTCTTTCTTTTTACCTAATACCTTACCTGCCAAGAACATTAACCCTCTGTATGCAGTGTCTTCCTCCTTGTTCACGGAAACAAATTAGTGGACCTTTTATCAGTCGGACGCCGCATTTTCATCCACGAATAGCAAAACCGAAAGTTTGAGGACCTAACTCCCTTCTTTGAGAATACAACGGCTGAGTCAATAGCTTCACCCATCCTGCGATACCGAGAGACAAGCCCGGTATACCGGGAGAAATCACCAGCTAAGTATGGGCATTAGACACACTATTTCACGGTGTAAATATCAGAGTACAGAGACAATTCCTTGTGGAACGTTACCTATTGGTGTGGTGCCGACTTTTTCCGGCGGCATTACCCTCCGAAATGCTATCCCGCAGCATCGTGAATATAACATCCTGCTCAATGGACCAAATTACAATAGACTTTAATTGTGGGCGTCATAATTTCTTGTTTGAGTTAGAAAATCGAGAGTCAAACCGTTTCAGAACGTGATACCCCCCTTTAAAATCGAACGGGTAAGTCAATAGCTTCTCCTAGCCAATTATTCGGAGAGTCAAACCAGATATTCCGGGAGAAAGTCATCCGAAGATTTTTGGCAATAGACACCTTTATTCTGGGTTTGAATATTACAGTAGTGCGTCATACCGTTTGTAATAACGACCAATTGGTGTAAAGTCAAACACATTACCGATGGCGTTACCCTCGTAGAAGGAAATTCGCCGTTTCGAGAGTATAATTTCGTGTTCAGTGAAAGGATATAGTCTTCTGTGATGGGCTTCTTAATTTCAAGTATGAATCAGAAGATCGATGGTCAAACCGATCGAGGACATTACCACCTTCTTCTGGAGACGAAGGGCAATGTCAAAAAATTCACCTATCCTGTTCTTCCGATAGACAAACCAGGTATTCCGAGAGTCAATCCTCAGTACAGTATTGGCAATAGGCACCTTAATTTACGGTATAAATAGTAATCTAGAGACTCGAACCATCGTGGAACGGTACCTACTGGTATATGGTCAGATTCCGTACAGGATACCACACCCCCCAGGAGTCTAATCCGCAGCAGCAAGTGCCTTGCATAGCGTTCATGGAAACAAAGTAGTAGCGAGTTTAACAGACGGACAGGTTAATTGCATGTAGCGATACGATGATAGAGGGTCAAACCTTTCAAGGACGTTACCACCTTCTGTGGGAGACGAGCGACTAAGTGAATAGCTTCACATATCCCGTCATTCTGAGAAGCAAACCAGGTATTGCTGGAGTATATATACTGTACACAATTGGTAATGATCACATTAATTCACAGTTTGAATGTTGAAGTACAGAGTCTAGTCCTTGTAGAACGTTACATATTGGTATGATGGCAAAAGTTTGACCGACGACCCTACCCTCCGTGAACTTATCCCGCTGTATCGAGAGTATATCTTCATGATCAGGGATACAAATTGGTATTCATTTTAGTGACGGGCACCATAACATCGTGCAGGAATCAGAAGATCTAGTGTCAAGCCGTTCGACAACGCTACCAGCTTCTTCGAGAGTCAAACGACTGCGCCAATAGCTTCACCTATATTCGTGATTCCGAGAGTCCAGCTTGGAATTCCGGGAGTATGTCCGCTGATGATTATTGGCAATAAACACCTCAGTTATCGGTTGGAATATTAAAGCAGACCGCCAATGTGTTACAGGACGGTACATATTGGCATACAGCCAAACACTTTACCGATAGACTTACCATCGGAGAAGATGACCTGCCGTTTCGAGAGTATAACTTCGTATTCAGAAAACGAAATTAATATTCATTTCTGTGACGGGCTCCATAACTTCATGCATGAATTAGACGATCCAGGGTCAATCGGATCTAGAATGTTACTACCACCTTACTTGAGAGTCACAGAGCTAAGTCAATAGCTTCACCGACCCTAAGATACTGACAGTCACACCAGGTATTGCAGGAGCAATTCCTCTGAACAGTATTGGCCATGGCGCAATAATTCACAGTATGTATATTAAGGTACAGAATCAGTCCGTTTGAGAATGCTATCAATTCCTATAACGTCAAAGGCTTTACTGAAGACCTTACCCTCCGAAAGCATATCGCGCTGCACCGAGAGTAGAATATGGTGTTCATTGGAACAAATTAGAATACACTTTAGTGACGGGCAAACTTAACTTCATGTACGTGTTAGAAGATTGAGTATCAAACCGTTCGAGATTGTAACCAACGTCTTTGAGAATCGCACAGCTACGCTAATATCTTCACGTATCCTGTGATTCTGAAGACAAACCAGGATCTCCGCGACTAAACCCGCAGAACAGTATTGGAATTAGACACGCTACTCCAAGTTATCAATATTATGGAACAGTGTCATACCATTGTAGGTATCTACGTATTGCTATACAGTCAACCTTTTTACCGAAGTCCTTACCTTGCGAGAGCCTATCCCGATGAATCTAGTGTATACGTTCTCGTCCTAGGAAGGAAATAAGTACATATTTTAGTGACAGCACCCTTAACTTTATTTGCATATAAGAAGATCGAGAGTCAAACCGATCGAGAACGTTGCCAACTTAATTGGGAGTAGGACGGCTAAGCCAATAGCATCACTTATCATGTGATACCGAGAGTCAAGCCTGGAAGTCCAGAAGTAAATCCGCTAAGCGGTATTCGCAAAAGACACCTTAATTGTCGGAATGAATAACCAAGTAGAGAATCAGTCCGTTGGAGATCATAACCAATTTTTATAAAGTCACTATTTACCGAATATCTTACCTTCCTCGAACAACACACTGTATCGGGTATCATGCTTAGTGCCCGCAGAAAGCAATTGGTAGACTTATTGGCAGACGCACAGCATTGTTTCATGTATGAATATTAAAATAGAGAGTCTAACCATTGCAGATCGATTCCATCTTCTTTGAAAGCCCCATGTATACGTCAATAGCTTCTCCTTTACTGTGATTGCGAGAGTCATACGACGTATGCTAGGCCAAAATGCGCTGAACAATATTGGCAACAGATACCGTAATTCGCGGCATGAATATTAAGGTTGAAAGTCAAAACGTCGGGAACATTACCAATCGGTGTAAAGTCATTCATTTTAACCTATACCTTACATTCCGAGAACGCTAGCCGACATAGCGATTGTCTTACTTTGGGTTCACAGGATCGAATTAGTAGACATTTTACATAACGGACACCATAATTTCATGTATCGATAAGATGTTTTTGTGTCAAACAGTTCGAGAACGCTACCAGATTCTTCGAGATTCGAACGGCGGAGTCAATTGCTTCACCTATACTTATGATTCCGACAGTCAAGCTTGGCATTCCAGGAGTAAATCCGCTGAACTGTATTGGCAGTGGACACCTGAATTCAATATTTGAATATTAAATTACAGAGTCAGCATGTTGGAGAACATAACCAATATTTAAAAAGTCATACTATTTACCGGATACCTTGCATTCCACGTACCCAACACGCTGTAGCGAGTGTCACGCTTAGTGCACACGGAAACAAATTAGTAGACATTTTAGCAAGCGGACACCTTATTTTCATGAATGAATAGAAATGTCGGGAATCAAACCGTTCGAGAACGATCCCACCATCCTTGGGAATCGAACGGTTAAGTCAAAAACTGCACCTATCATGTGATTCAGATAGCCAAATCAGTTACTCTGGCAGTGAATCTGCTGTACAGTATTGACAATAGTCACATCAATTCACGGTTTGAATATTAAATCAGATCGTCATACAGTTCTAGAAGGTTACGTGTTGGTATAGATATAAACTTTTTACCGAAGGCCTTACCTTCCGTGAACCTAACCCGCTGTAGCGATAGTGTTAGTTCATGTTCAGAGTAAGAAATTAGTCTTCATTTCAGTAAGGGGCACCTTGACTTCATGTATGAATCAGAAGATCGGGATTAAAACAGTTCGAGATCGTAACAACCTTCTATGATATCCGAACAGCTAAGTCAATGGATTCACCTCTCCTGTGGTTACGAGAGTCAAACAAGATATTCCAGGGGTAAATGCGCTGAACAGAATTGGCAACAGACACCTTAATTCACGGCTAGAATGATGAAGCAGGCCGAGAAATCGTTGTAGAACGTTACCTATTGGTGTAGATTCAAACTTCTTACAGAATGCCTTACCCTCCGAAAAACAATCCCTCTGTATGGAGAGTATAACTACGTGTTCAGAGAAACAAATTGGTGTATATTTTAGTGACGGGCCTCATAATTGCATGTATGAATAAGAAGATCGATTGTCAAACCGCTTGAGATCGTTACCTATTGCTATAAAGTCAAACGCTTTAGGGATTGGCATACCCTCCGAAAAATCTGACCCGCTGTATCGAGCATATAACTTTGAGTTCAGAGAAAGAAATTATTATTCATTTCAGAGTCGGCACGATACCTTCATGTGAACTAGAAAATCGATTGTCAAACAGTTCGTGAACGATACCACCCTCTTTGAGTCTCGAACGGATAAGCCTATAGCAACACTAAACCTATGATTCCGAGAGACAAACCAGGTATTCCATGAGTAAATCCGCCTAGGAGTATTGGCATTAGTCAGCTTAATTCAAGGTGTGAATATGAAAGTAGTCCGACAATCCGATTCAGAGCGTTACCAATTGGTATCAAGTCAAACGTTTTACTGAAAACCGTGCCCTCCGAAAGCATAATGCGAAGAATCGAGAGTATAACATGGTATCCAGAGATAGAAATTAGTATCCATTTTACTGGCGGTCACCATAATTTCATGTATGAATTAGAAGATCGAGTGTCAGACCGTTCGGGAACGTGGCCACCTTCATTGAGAGCCGAACGGCTAAGTCAATAGCTACACCTATCCTGTGTTTCGGGTAATCAAACCAGGTATTCCTGGAATAAATCCGCTGGACAGTGCTGCCAATAGGCACATTAATTCACGGTTTGAATAGAAAAGTAAAGCGTCAAACTGTTTGAGACCAACAGTCAATCATTTACTCCTGCTATACCTGAATTGTCTCTCGTAATTAAGGGATAGGTGCAGCTATTGACTTAGAAGTGTGACATTCAAGGAAGGTGATAACGTTCTCTAACGGCTTGATGCACTATCATCATATTCATACATGAAGTTGCGGTACCCGCCATTAGAATGTTGTGTAATTTGTTTTACTGAACACGGTGTTATACGCTCGATACAGCGGTTTAGCATCACTGGAGGTTAGGCATTCGGGAAAGAGTTTGACTCTATACAAATACGTTACGCACTTCCGCTGTGCGACTCCCTACTTTAATATCCAAACCGTGAATTAAGGTGTCTATTGGCAATACTGTTGAGCGGATTTACTCCAGCAATACGAGGTTTGAATGTCAAAATCACTGCATACGCGGAACTATTGACTTTGCCACTCGGTTCTCACAGAAAGTGGCAACGTTCTCGAACGGTTTGACCCTTGATCTTCTAATTCATACATGAATTTAAGGTGACATTACTGAATTGTATGCTAACTTGTTTCCGTAAACACGTAGGTATACACTCGAAACGACGGGTTAGCTTCTCGGACGGCCAGGAATCCGGTAAAACGTTTGACTTTATATGAATGAGTAACATTCTCACTCGGTGTGACGCTGCATTTTAATATTCAAACGGTGAATTGATGTGTCTATTACCAATGGTGTTCGGCGGGTTTAGTCCCGGAGTGCCTTGTTTGACTCTCGAAATCACAGGAAAGGTGAAGCTATTGGCTTAGCCATGCGACTCTCAAAAGTGTTTGTAACTTTCTCGGACAATTTGACCCTCCATCTTCCTTATGATACATGCAATTCAAGTGTCCATCTATTAAGGGGTCTACATATTAGTTTCCTTGAATACTAAGCAAGACACTTGCCGCAGTGGGTTCGGTTCTCTGCGGGTAATGAATCCAGTACAATGTTTGACCATTAACCAGTAGTTTCCGTTCTACGTTGTTTCCAATCTCTATGTTAGTATTTAAACCGCAAATTTATTTGTCTATTGCCAATACTGTACTGCGAATTTATTCCCGGAATACCGGACCTGACTCTCGGAATCGCAGGACAGATGAGGCTATGGACATAGAAGTTCGACAATCTCAGATGGCGGCAAAGTTCTTGAGCTGCTTGGCCATCGATCTCCTGATTCGTGCAGGAAATTAGGGTGTTCGACACTAATGTGCATACTAATTCGTCCTCTGAACACGATGTTATATTTTAGATACCGCAGGTTAATTTTTCAGAGGGTACTGTGTACGGTAAAACGATTGACTTTACAACAATTGGTGACGTTCTTAGTAGAATTGACTCCCTACATTGACATGCAAACCGTGAATTATGGTGAATTATGTTCCCAAAACTCTTCAGCGGATTTCCTCCCAGAATATCTGGCTTGACTGTTCGAATCATTGGATAGGTGAAGCCATTGACTTACCCGTTCGACTTGTATAGGGGGATTTCACGTTCTGAAGCGGTTTGGCTATCGATCTTCAAACTTAAACAGGAAGCTACGGTGCCCACAATTAAAATTTATTGTAATTTGGTCCATCGAGCAACATGTTATATTCGCGATACTGCGGGTTAGCATTTCGGAGGGTAATGCCGCCGGAAAAAGGTTGGCACTACACCAATAGGTAAAGATCCACAAAGAATTGTCTCTGTACTCAGATATTTATACCGTGAAATAGTGTGTCTAATGCCCATACTGACCTGCTGATTACTCCCGGTATACCTGGCTTGTCTTTCAGTATCGCGGGATGAGTGAAGCTATTGACTCAGCCGTTGTATTCTCAAAGAAGGTTACGTTCTCAAACTGTTTGATCTTTCTGTTTTGCTATTCACGGATGAAAATGCGGTGTCCGTCCGATGAAATGTCCACTAATTTGTTTCCGTCAACAAGGAGTAAGACACTCCCTACAGCGCGTTAGTGTTCTCTGCAGGTAAGGTACTCGGTAAAAAGAATGACATTATACGAATTGGTTATGACCATCGACGGCATGTCACGATAACTTAAAATTCAAACCGTGAATTAAGCTGCCTATTGCCAATAGTGTTCAGCCGATATATTCCCTGAATACCTAGTTTGATTATCGGAATCTCTGAAGCTATTCAATTAGCCGATCGTCTCTCACAGACGATGATAGCGTTCTCGAGCGGTATAACGCTCGATCTTCTCATTCAAACATGAAGTTAGAGCCCCGTCACTGAAATGAATACTAACTTCTTCCTCTGAACAAGAAGTTATATTCTCGACGCAGCGGGTGATGTTCCCGGAAAGTAAGGCCTTCGGTAAAGAGTTTGACTCTATAGCAATTGCAATCGCTCTACATCGGTTTCACCCCGTTCATTAATATTCGAGCCATAAATTAAGGTATCTATTTCCAGTACTGTTCAGCGGATTTACACCAGGAATACCTTGTTTAACTCTCGGAATCACAGGATGGGTGGTGCTATTAACGTAGGTGTGCGACACTGAAGGAGGATCGTAATGTTCTTCATCGGAATGACTCTGGATCATCACATTCATACATGAAATTCTGGTGTTACGAACTAAAATTGATACTAATTTGTATCTATGAACACGCAGTTACACTCACGATACAGCTGGCTACGTTCGCGGAAAGTAAGGTCTTCGGTAAAACGTTTTACTGTTTTCAACTGGAAATGCAATCGAACGGATTGTCTCTAACTTAATATTCATTCCCTGAATTAAAGCGACTATTGCCAATACTCTACAGCGAATTCACTCCCGGTATACATGGTTTGATTCTCGGTAACGCAGGAAACGTGAAGCTATGAACTTAGTCATACCACTCCCGAAGAAGGTGGAATCATTCTCAAAAAGTATGACACTCGATATTCTAATTCATACATGAAATTAAAGTGCCCGACAAAATGGATTATAATAATTTGCTTCTCTGAATACAAAGACGTACCCTCGATACAGCGCCTCGGCTTATCTTAAGCTATGCCTTTGTTTACAGAGTGTGACTGTACAAATGTACGCAACGTTCATCCACGGTTAGACTCTCCGCTTTATAATTCAGACTGCGAAATAGCGTATCTACTGCTATACTGTGGAGCGCATTTTCTCCCGGAATACTTCGTTTTATTCGAGGAATCACAGGATTCGCGAAGCTATTTAATTAGCCGCTTGATTCTCAAAGAAGGTGGTAACGGTCTCGAAAGGTTAAACAGTCGATATTCTAATTCATACATGATTTTATGGTGGCATCACTAAAATGTACTCTAACGTGTTTCCCTAAACACGATGTTATTCTCTCGATACGGCGGGTTTGCTTTCGCTCAATGAGGCTTTCTGGAAAACGTTCGGCTTTATAGCAATTGGTAACGTTCTCACATGGTGTGACGTTTATTGCCAATACTGTCCAACGAATTCCCTCGCGGAATACCTCATTTAACTGTCGGAATCATAGGATAGGTGAACCTGTTGACTTAGCCGATCGCCTCTCACAGAATGCGGAAACGTTATCAAAGGGTTTGAACGTAGATCTTCTAATTCACGCTTGCATTTAAGGTGCCGTCACTATATTATATACTAATGTGTTTCTCTAAACACGTAGATGTACTCTCGATACAGCGGGTTAGCTTCTCGGGCAGTAAGGCATTCGGTAAAACGTTTGACATTATACCAATTGGCAACGATCTAAAACGACTTGACCCTCTACTTTAATATTCAAACCGTTAATCAAGGTGTCTGTTGTCAAAACTCATCAGCGAACAACCCGCCGGAATACCAGGTTTGACTCTCCATGCCACTGGATCGGTGATGCTACTGACTTAGACGTTCGTACCACACAGAAGGTGGTATCGTTCTGGAACTGTTTGACACTTGACCTTTTAATTCTTGCATGAAATTAAGGTGCTCCTCACCAAAACGTATAATAATGTGCTTCCCTAAACACGTAGCTATACTCTCGTTACGCCGGGTTAGATCCTCGGACGGTAAGGCATTTGGTTAAATGTTTGACATTATAGCAACTAGTAACGTTCTCACAAAGTGTGATACTTATGTTATTAATCACACCGCGAAATACGGTATTTATGGCCAATACTGATCAGCAGATTTAGTCATGGTGTACCTGGTTTGACATACTGTATCACTGTCTAGGTGAAGCTATTTACTTATCCGCTCGACTCCCAATTGATGTGGGATCTTTGTACGACAATGAAGCTATCCATATTTCCATTCATACATGCAAATAAGGCGCCCATCTGTTAACATGCCTAATAATTTGTTTCCGGGAGCACTATGCCAGACATTCTCTACAAGGGATTTTATTCTCGGAAAGTAAGATATTCGGTGACAAAAATGACGTTATACAAATTGGTAATATTCCACGGCGGTTTGACCCTATACTATAATATTCATAGCGTGATTTAAGTTCTCTCTCTCCGATACTGCGCTGGGAATTTACTCTCGGAGTACCTGGTTTGATTATAGGAATTATAGGATGGGTGAAGATATTGGCATAGCCGTTCGATTCTCAAAGAAGATGATAACGTTCTTGAAGGGTTTGACACTCGATCTTAGAATTCACTCATGAAACTAAGTTCCCCGTCACTAAAATATTTGTAATTTGTTCCACTGAACGTGATGTTATACTTTGGAAATAGAGGATGATCTTCTCGGGAGGTAAGGTCTTCAATAAAAAGGATGTTTTTATAACAATACGTAACGGTCTACAACAGCTTGACACACTACTTTAAAGTTTATACCGTGAAAGAGACTGTCTAGTGCCACTACGGCATAGAGAATTAAATCCAGGAACACCTGGTTTGAGTATCGGCATCACAGGATAGGTGAAGCTATCGATTTAGCTTTCCCACAATCCAAGAAGTTCATAACGTTCTCGAACGGTATGCCTTTTTGTCTTCCGATACTTACATGATATTAAGGTCTGAGCCACTAAAATGCTTACATATTTGTTCCCTTGAACACGATATTATACCCACGATACAATGAGTTAGGCTTTCGGAGTGTAGGGACTTCAGTGTAACGTTTCACTTTATTCCAATTGATAAGGTTTTCTAACGGACTGCCACTGCTCTTTATTATTCATAGCGCGAATTATGGTGTCTATTGCCAAAACTGTTTAGCGTATTTACTTCTGGAATACATGGAGCGTCTCTCGGAGTCACAGGATAGTTGACGCGTCTGACATGTCCGTTTGACACTCAAGGAAGCTATTGTGTTATCTGTTCGAATCTCAAGGAAGATGGTCACGTGCTCGGACTGTTTAACCCCGGATCATCGAATTCACACATGATACTAAGGTGCGCGTAACTAAAATGTATATGAACTTGCTTCCCGGGTCCCTTTGTTATACTCTCGATTCAGCGGGTTAGCTTCACGGACGGTTAGCTCATCGGTAAAGCGTTTGACGCAATACGAATAGATAATGCTTTACAACGGTCTGATGCTCTGCTTTAATATTCATACCATGAAATAGACCGTCTGTTGCCAATTCTGTTCATCGGATTATTCCAGGAGTACCTGTCATTAACTTCGGAATCCCAGGATAGGTGAAGCTATTGATTTAGCCGATTGACTTACAACGAAGTTAGTCAGGTTCCCGATTCGTTTGACACTCAACCTTCTAATTCATACAAGAAATTAAGGTCCCCGTCGCAGAAACGGATACCACTTGGTTTCTCTGAACACGATGTTATACTCTCTATACGGCGTGATATCTTGTCGGATGGTGAGGAATTCAGCAGAAGATTGATCCTAAACAAATTCGTTGCCTTTTACGACGGTTGAACTCGTGACATGAATATTTATACCGTTAAATAGGGTGTATGATGTCAATACTGCACAGCAGATTGACTTCCGTAATATGTCGTTTGACTCGCGGGATCACGGGATAGGTGATTCTGCTGGCTTCTTTAAGCGACTCTCAAAGACTGTGGCAACATTCTCGAAAGCTTTGGCCCACGACCTTCTAATTCATATATGAAGTTAAGGTGCACGTCACAGGAATGAGGTCTAATTTCTTTCTCCGAACACGACGTTATACTCTCGAAACGGATGGGTTTGCTCCTGCGATGGTAAGGCATTCTGCAAAGAGTTTGTCTTCGTACCAATTAGCAACGATCTAAAACGGTCCGACGCTCTACGTTAATATTCAGACCTTGAATTAAGGTGCCTAATGCCAATACTGTCCAGCGGAATTACTTCAGGAATAGCTGGTGTGACTCTCTGAATCACAGGATAGGTAAAGTTACTTGCTAAGCCGATCGTCTCTCACAGATGGTGGTAATGTTTTCGAGCGGTTTGACCCACTATCTCTTAATTCATGCATGAAATTAAGGTGCGCGTCGCAAAGAGTTATACGAATTCGAACCTCTGAACACGGCGATATACTCTGGACCCAGCTGGTTAGTTTCTCGGAGGGTAAGTCATTCTGTAAGAAGTTTAAACCTACGCGTATAGGAAATGTTCTACAGCGGCTTGACGGCCCGCATAAATATTCAAACCGCGAATTGAGTTGTCAATTGCCAATAATGTTCTGAACATTTGCTCCCGGAATATCCTGTTTGACTCGCGGAATCACAGGATGCGTGAAACTATTGACATAGCCACATGTCTCTCACAGAAAATGGCAACGTTCTCGAGCGGATTGACCTTCTATCTTCTAATTAATACCTGGAGTTAAGGTGCCCGTCACTGAAATGAATACTAATTTCTTTCGCTGAACAAGAACTTATACTCTCGATGAAGCCGGTGAGGTTTGCGGAATGTAAGGCCTCCGGTAAAACGTTTGACCCTACAGCAATTGGCAACGCTCCCAAATGGTTTGGAGCTCTACTATAATATTCAAACCTCGAGTTAATGTGTCGATTGCCAATACTTTTCAGCGCATTTACTCTTGAAATGCATAATTATACTCTCGGAACCCCAGGATAGGTGAAGCTATTGATACAGCCGGTTGACTTAAACGGAGTTAGTCAGGTTCCCGATTCGTTTGACACTCAACCTTCTAATTCATACAAGAAATTAAGGTGCCTGTCGCAGATACGGATACCACTTGGCTTCTCTGAACCCGAAGTTATACTCTCTATACGGCGTGTTATCTTGACGGAATGTAAGGCCTTCTGCACAAAAATGGATTCTATACCATTTCGTAACTTTCTACGATGGTTTAACACGGGGCAATAATATTTGTACCGTTAAATAGGGTGTATGATGCCAATACTGCACAGCAAATTGACTACCTGGTTTGACTCTCGGAATCACAGTATAAGTGATGCTGCTTGCTCAGCAGTACGACTCTCAAAGACAGTGGTAACGTTGTCGATCGCATTGGCCCTCGATATTGATATTTACAATCAAACATGTTATGCTCGTCCTTTAAAATATCTACTAATTTATTTCCGTGTACATTAATCAAGATACTCGCTACAGAGTGTTGGTCCCTCGGAAGGTGTAGTATTCTGTAAAATGTAAGACTTTATGCGTATTGGTAATGATCACCGCCGGTTTAACTCTCTACATTAATATTCATACCGTGAATTAAGTTGTCAGTTGTCTATAAACTTCACCGGACTTACTCCCGGATTATCTGATTTCACTGAAGGAATCGCAGGGAAGTTGAAGCAATAAACTTAACCGTTCGAATCGTAAAGAGGGTGGTAACGGACCCGATTGGTGTGGTCATCGATCTTCTAATTCATACATAAAATTAAGGCGCCCGCCACAGGTTTGATAACCAATTTATTTCTGTGAACACGAAGTTATACTCTCCAAACTGCAGGTTAACTTCTCCGAAGGAAAGGCTCTCGGTAAAGTGTTTGACTTGATACAAATTGACCCTTGAACGTATTAACGCTCTACTTTCATGTTCAAACCGTGAACGTAGATGTCTATTGCCAATACCGTACTGCGCATTTGCTCTCGGATTACCTGGTTTGACTATCGGAATAACAGAATGGCTGAAGTTACGGGCTTAGCTTTTAGACTCTTAAAGAAGATGTGATCGTTCTCGAACAGTTTGACTCTCGATTATTCTATTCACACATGAAAATAATGTGTCCGCCTGCTAAAATGTATACCAATTTGTTTCCCGAGCACTAAGCATGGCTCTCGCTGGAGGGGATTAGGTTCTAGAACGGTAATGTTTTGGGTAAACAGAATGACTCTATACCAATGAGAAGCGCTCTACATCGGGTGGACGTTCTGATTTATTATTGGAACAGTGAATTGAAATATCTATTGCCAATACGGTTCAGCGGATTTACTCCCGTAATACCTTTTTTGACGCTCCGCATCACAGGATGAATGAAGCTAATGCCATACACGTTCGACTCTGAAAGGAAGTGGTAACGTTCCCGAACGGTTTGACCCTCGATCTTCTAATTCACTCGTGAAATTAAGGTGCTCGTCCATAAAATGTACCCTAGTTCGTACATTTGAACACGGTGGTATTCCCTCGACATAGTGGGTTAGTTTTCGGTGGATTTACTGCCGAAATAACTGGTTTCACTCTCGGAATAGCAGGATAAGTGGAACTATTGACTTAGCCGTTCGTCTCTCACAGTAGGTGGTAACGTTTTTGAACGGTTTGGCGCTCTACTTTAATATTCAAACCGCGAGCTGAGGAGTTTACTGCCAATAGTGTACAGCGGACTGATTATCGGCACACCTGATTTGCATATCGGAGTAGCAGAGAAGGTGAAGCTATTGACGTAGTCGATCGTCTCTCACCGATGGCGGCAACGTTCTCGAGACGTTTGACCCACGATCTTCTGACTCTTACATGAATATATGGTGCCCGTCTGCTAAAATGTCTAATAGTTTGTTTGCGTGAATAATAAACATGGCACTCCCTGCAGCGGGTTGTGCTTCTCGGAAGGCATGGACTTCGGGTTTATATTTGACTCTATAAGAATATGTATCGTTCTACTACGGTTTTATGCTCTATATTAATATTCGAAAGGTGAACTGAGGTGTCTATTGCCAATACTGTTCAACGGTTTCACTCCCTATTACCTTAACGTTTCGACTCCCAAAGTAGGTGGTACCTTTCTCAAACGGTTTGACTCTCGATTGAGATATTTCTACACGAAAATGTGCAGTACGGCAGCATAAGTAAGGCACTAGCTTCAGCGGTTTAGGTTCTCTTATGGTAAGGTATTCGGAAGGAATACTGACTTTAAGCGAATAGGTAAATTTCTCTGACCCTTTGAGTCCTTACTTTAATATTCGTACCGTAAACAAAGGTGTATATTACCAATACTGTTCAGCGGATTTACTACCGGAATACCTGGTTTGACTCTCCGAATCGCGGGAAGGGTAAAGCTACTGAGATAGACTTTCGAGTCTCACAGAATGTGGTAACGTTCTCGAGCGGTTTGATAATCGATATACTAATTCGTAGATGAAATTATGGTGGTCGTCTATAAAATGTATACTAATTTGCTTCTTTGACCTCGAAGTTATACTCTCGATACAGCGGGTTAGCTTCTCGAATGTAAGGCCAACTGTGAGAAGTTTGACACTATATAAATAAGTATCGTGCTACAATGGTATGACTGTATACTTTAATATTTATACCGTGAAATATGGTGCCTGATGACCACACTGAACCGCAGAGTTACTCGCGGAATACCAGATTTGATTCTCGGAAACATTGTATAGGTTAAGCTATTGGCATCGGCGTTCTATTCTCAAAGTGGGTGGTAACGTTCCCGAACGGTTTGACACTGGATCGTCGAATTCGCACATGAAATTATGGGTTCCGTCAATAAAATATGTACTAATATGGCATATTGAATACGAAGTTATACTCTCGATACAGCGGGATAGTTTCTCGCAAGGTATGGCCTCCGGTAAGATGTTTGACTGTATAGCAATAAGTAGCGTTGTACACTGGTTCATCTCTGTTCTTTAATATTTATATAGTGAAATAGCGTGTCTAATTCCAATAATGTCCCGCGGGATAAGTTGCCGAATATCTGGTCTGCCTCTGGGAATCGCATGATAGGTAAAGCTATTCGCGCATCTGTGCGACTCCCAAAGATGGCGGTAACGTTCTGGAAGAGTTTGCCCCGCGGAAATGTAATTAATTTATGAAATTAAGGTGCCCGTCACTAAAATATATATTAGTTTGTTTCTCTGGACACAAAGTTATTCCCTCGGTACCGCGTTTCTCGGTCTCGGAAGGTGAGGCCATCGGTAAAGTGTTAGACACTATACCAATAAGTAACATCCAACAACGGTTAGACTATGTACGTTAATATTTATATCGAGAACTAGGGTGTCTATTGCCAATAATGTACTGCGGATTTAATCCCGGAATTCCTGGTTTTTCTGATGGTATCACAGGATTGGTGAAGCCATTGGTTTAGCTGTGCGACTTTCACGAATGGTGTTAACGTTCCCCAACGGTTTGTCTCTCAGTTTTGCTACTCAAACATGAAAATACGTTGTCCCTCTACCAATATGTCTACTGATTTGTTTTGGCGTGAACAGTAAGGAAGACACTCGCTACAGCCGGTTTGGTTCTCGGAAGGCAAGGTATTCGATACAAGGAATGACTTTACACAAATTGTTAATATTTTCCGACTGTTTGAATTTCTACCTTAATTTTTACTACGTGAATTAGGGTGTCTATTAAATATGCAGTTAAGCGCATTTATTCCTGGAATACCTGGTTCGACTCCAGGGATCACGGGGTAAATAATGCTAGTGACATAGCAGTGCGACTGTCAAAGGGAGTGGCAACTTTCTTGAACGGTTAGACACCCGATCTTCTTATCCATAGTGAAATTAAAGTACCCGCCAATAAAACGTCTACTAGTTTGCTTCACTGGACATGAAGATATACACTCGAAGCGGCTGGTTAGCTTCTCCGAAGGTAAGGCTATTTGTAACGTGCTTAACTCCATACCAATTGGTGATGTTCCGGAATGGTTTGACAGCCTGCTTCAATATTCGAACCGTGAATTGAGGTGTCCATTGCCAATTCTATACAGCGCATTTACGCCTGGAATGACTGGTGTGGCTCTCGGAATCACAGGATACGTGATGGTATTGCCTTAGGCATTCGAGTCTCAAGGCTAGTGGCAACGTTTGGGAACGGTTTGCACTCGATTTCCTATTTCGTACATGAAATAAAGGTGCGCGTGACAAAAGTGCATATTATCTTGATCCTCTGAACCCGGAGTTATACATTCGATACAGTGTATTTGCTTTTCACAATGTAACGGCTCCGGTATAACCTTGACTTCTCACCGTTTGGTAATTTTCTCCGGCGGATTGACCTTCTACTTCAATATTCAAATCGTGAATTAAGGTGCCGATTGCCAATGCTATCCAGCGGATTTACTCCCGGACTACCTGGTTTGCCACGCGTGATCACAGTATAGGTGAAGCTGCAGATTCAGTCGTTCGACTTTCACAGAATGTGGTATCTTTCTCGAACCGATTAGCCCTCGACCTTAGAATTCATATACCAAATTTTGGTGCTCGTCTCTAAAATGTATACCAGTTCGTACCTGCGAAGACGTTGTTTTACTCCCGATACAGGGGGCCAGTCTTTCGGAAGGTTTGGCAGTCTGTAAGTTGTTTGACCCTACACGAATAAGCAATATTCTACAACGGCCTAGCGGCCTGCTTTAGCATTCATGCCATGAATTAAGAAGCCAATTGCCAATACTCTTCAGCGGATTTACACGTTCAATACCGCGGTTGACTCTCGGAAACACAGGTTAGGTGATGCAATTGCCATAGCCGTTCGTCTCTCACAGAAGGTCGTAACTTTCGCGAACGGTTTGACCCGCGATCTACGTGCTCATACCTAATATTAAGGTGCCCGTCACTAAAATGTCTACTTAATTGAATTTTTGTTCACGAAGTTATACTTTCGATACTGTGGGTTATATTCTCGGAATGTTAGGAATTCGGTAAGAATAATGACTATATACCAATTGATAATAATCGCCGTCAATATGACTCTCTACTTTGTTTTTCATACCGTGAATTATGGTGCCCATTATGTATATAATTCAGCGGATTTGCTTCCGTAATAACTTGCTTTACTCTCGGAATCACTGGACTAGTGAGAAGCTATTGCCTTAGCTATGCGACTCTCAATGAATGTGATAACGATGTCCAACGGTTTGACCCTCAATCTTTTAATTCATGCAGGAAGATAAGGTACCCGCCACGGAAAGGAAGAATAATTTCATTCTCTACACACCAAGGAATACTCTCGATACGGCGTGGTAGTTTCGCTGAAGGTACGGCGCTAGGTGAAAAGTTAAACTCTATACTAATGGGTATAGTTGCACTTTCGACTTGAAAACCTATACCGTGATGTAGGGATTCTAATGCCGATTCTGTACAGAGTCTGTACTCCCGGAATATCTAGTTTACCTTTCGGAATCGGAGGATAGGTGAAGTTATTGACTCAGCCGTTCGACTCTCAAAGAAGGCGGTAACGTTCTCGTGCGTTTTGAAACTTGGTCCTCTTTTCATAACTGAGACTCAGTAGCGCGGTACTCAAATGTATACAACTTTCTTTCTCTTAACACGAAGTCATACTCTCGATACAGCGGGTTAGCTTCTCGGAAGGTAAGGCCTTCGCTATAAACTTTGACTCTATATCAATACGATACGTCCAACAAAGCTTTGACTCTGGGCATTAATATTTATATCATGAAACAGGGTGTACGATGTCAATACTGCGCAGAGTATATACTCCTGGAATTCTTGCTTCGACTTTGGGAATCATATGACAGGTGAAGCTGTTGACTCCGCCGTTCGACTCTCAAAGATGGTGGAAACGTTGGCGAGCTGTTTATTCCTCGATCCTCTAAATTATGCATGAATTTACGATGCAGTCACTATGCTGTGCAAGAATGTGTTACCCAATAAACGTAGCTTTACTTTCAACGTGGCGGGATAGCTTCTCGGACTGTAAGGCATTCTGTGAAACGATTGACTTTATAGCAATTAATAACATTCTCACGGTGTGAAGCTATATTTTAGTTTTCACCCCGCGAATTAAGATATATGATGCCGATTCTATACAGCGCATTTACTACTGGAATATCTCGTTTGACTTTCGGTGTTACAGAATAGGTGAAGCTATTGACTTGGCCGTTTGAATCTCAAAGGTGGTGGTATCTTTATAGAACGGTTTGACAAACGAACTTGTATTCCATACATGAAACTGAGGTGACGGTCACTGAAACGATTAGTAATATCTCTCTCTTTCTCTCTCTCTCTCTCTCTCTCTGATCATGATATTATTCTATCGATATGGCAGATTATCTTCTCATAAGGTAGGTCTATCGGTAAAGTGTCTGACTCTATACCAATATGTGACGTTCTACGGCGGTTTGTCATTCCACTTTATCATTCAAACCGTGTATAAGAGTGTCTATAACCAGCACTGTTTAGCGCACATTCACGCGGAGTTCCTGGGGTGACTCTCGCTATCACAGGACAGGTGGAGCTCTTTACTTATGCATTCGACTCTCAAAGCGAGAGATAACGTTCTCGAACGGTTTGGCACTCGATCTTCTAAATCAAACATGAAATTAAGGTGCCCATCGCTACAACGTATACTAAGTTGATCCCCTGAACTCCATCTTATGCTCTCGGTACAGCGCGTTTGGCTTTCGGAGACTTAGGCCTCTAGTTAAGAGTTTGGCTTTATACAAATTGTGCAGAATTCTCAAACGGATTGATGTTCTACTTTAAAATTCACTCTGTGAATTAAGGTGTCAATTGACAATACTGCTCAACGGATTTACTTCCGGAATACCTACACTGACTATCTGAATCTCAGGATAACTGTAGGTATTGACTTAGGCTTTCTTTCTCAAAGGAGGTGGAAACGTTCTCGATAGGTTTGACACTAGTCATTCTAATTCATTCATGAAATTAAGGTGACCGTTACTCAAATGTATAATAATTTGCTTCTCGGAACACGAAGATATATTCTCGATACAATGGGTTAGCTTCACGGAACGTAAGACATTCAGCAAAAAGTTTGACTCTATACAGATACGTAACGTTCTTCCTCGGTTTGACTTCCGACTCTATTATTCATACCGCGAATTATGGTGTCCATTGCCACTATTGATCAGCGGGATTACACACGGAATAACTTGCTTAGCTGCCGGAATCACAGGATTGGTGAAGCTATTGACTCATTTGTGTGACTCTCAAAGATGGTGCTAAGGATCTGGACCAGGTAGTCCCTCGATCTCCTTAGTCGTCCGTAAAATAAACGTACCCGTGACTAAAATGAAGACAAATTTTTTTTTCTTATAAGGATGTCACGCGCTTGATTCAGCGGGATACGTTCGCGGACGGTAACGTAGTCTGTGAAAAGCATGACTTTATCACAATCTCTAATGTTCTCCAACGATTTGACTTCATACCTTAATGCTCACGCCGAGAATTAACGTGTCCATTGCCAATGCTGTACAGCGGATGAAATCCTAGAATGCCTGAATTGGCTGTCGGAATTACGGGATAGATAAATCAATTGACTTATCTGTTCGAATAGTATAGAAATTCGTATCGGTGTCGAACTGTTTCTCACTCGGTCTTCTAGTTCATACATGAAGATAAGGTGCCTGTCTCTGAAATGGTCACATATTTCTTTCTATGAACACGATGTTATACTCTCGATACAGCGCGTTAGATATGCGGGCGGGTAGGTCTTCGGTAAATCTTTTGACTATATACCAATTGGCAACCATCTCAAACAATCTGACGCACTACTGTAATATTCATTACGTAAATAATGGTAACCATTGACAATAGTGTACAGCGTATGGACTCCTGGACTACCTGGTTTCACCCGACGAATCACACGATGTGTGAAGCTATTGACTTAGCCATTCGCGTCTCAGAGATGGTGGAAACGTTCTCCAATGGTTGGACCATCGATATTCTAGTTCATGTATGAACTTAAGGCGCCGCCACTAAATTGTATACTAATGTGTTCGCCTAAACACGTAGCTATACCCTCAATACGGCGCATTTGCTTCTCGTACGGCAAGGCAATCTGTTAAACCTTTGATTTTATAGCAATTGGCAACTATCTTACAAGGCGTGACGTACTACTTTAACATTCACTCCGCGAAATACTGTATCTATTGCCAAAACACTTCAGGGGATTTACCCTCGGATTACCTGGTTTGACTCTCGGCATCAGAGGATAGGTGGAGCTATTGAAATATTCGTTCGACTATCAAAGAGGATGTTACCGTTCTCAAACGGTTTGACTCTTTATTTTAATATTCAGTCCGTGAATGAAGGTGTTTATTACTAATACTCTTCAGCGGATTTACTCCCTGCATAGTTTATTTGTGTCTCGGAATTACAGGTTGGCGGAAGTTATTGACATAGCTGTGCGACTCGCAAAAAGTGTGGTAACGATCTCCAACTGTTTGACACTCGATCCTGTAATTCATAGATGAAAGTAAGGTACACTACGCTAAGATGTATAATACTTTGTCTCTCTGAAGGTGAAGTTATACTCTCAATGCTGCATGACTGCTTCTCGTAAGGTAATGCCTTCGGTCGAATGTCTGGCTCCATACCAATAGGGAGCGTTGCCAATAGTGTGACATTGTACTATATTATTTATATGGGGACGTAGGCTTTTTAATGCCGATACTGTACAGCGGATTCACTCCCAGACTACCTAGTCTCTCTCTCTCGGAATCACAGGATAGGATATGCTATTGACCGAGGTGTGCGAATCTGAAAGAAAGTCGTAACGTTCTCGGACGGTTTGACCCTCTATATTGTTATTCATACTGAAATTACGGTCGCCACACCAAAATGTTTACTAATGTGTTTCCCTAAACACGAAGTTATACTCCCGATACAGCGGGTTATTTTCTCGTAAGGTACGGCTTTCGTAAAAAGAGTGACTCTGTACCAACTGGTAATGATCTCCGACAGTTTTTCTGTCTACTTTATGGCTCAAACCGTAAATTATCATGTCAATTGCCTATTTAGTTCAGGGAATTTTCGCCCGTAATGACTGGTTTGACACTCTGAATCACAGGATAGGTGAAGATATTGTCTTAGATATGCGACCCTAAATGAAGCTGGTATCGTTGCCAAACAGTGTCACGCTCGATCTTCTTATTCACTAATGAAGTTAAGGTGCTCCTGACAAAATTGGGTATAAATTTGCTTCTCTGAACAGGAAGCTATACTCTCAGTACAGGAGGTTAGAAATATTGATCCTATACAAGTAGGTATCATTCTACAACGGTTTGTCTCAGTACTTATATATTAATACGGTGAATAAGGTGTCTAATGTCAATTCCGATCTGCGGAATTACTACCGGATGCTTGGTTGGACTCTCGTTATCGCGTGGTAGGTGATGCTGTTGACTTAGCCGTTCTACTCTCACAGAAGGTGTTAACGATCTCAATCTCTCAAATAAGGTGGGATAGTTCTCGAACGGTTTCACTGTCGATGTTTCTATTCGTTCATGAAGATGGCTGTGTGTCTGCTAAAATACCAATTAATATGTTTCCGTGGGCACCAAGCACGGTAATCGATACTTCGGGATAGGTTCTAGGAAGGTAAGGCCTTGCGTAAAATATTTGACATTGTACCAACTGGTAACACTCTCATACCGCATGACGCTCTACAGTCATATTCAGTCCGTGAATTAAGGTGTCAGTAGCCATATCATTCAGACGACTTACAACCGGAATTTCTCGTTTGACATTCGGAATCACAGGATAGGTGAAGCCATTGACTAAAATGTTCGTCTCGCAGAGAAGGT
Source organism: Lasioglossum baleicum (assembly GCF_051020765.1). NCBI lineage: Eukaryota > Metazoa > Arthropoda > Insecta > Hymenoptera > Halictidae > Lasioglossum > Lasioglossum baleicum. The sequence goes on from NW_027469343.1 coordinate 108,431, forward strand.
GGCTACTTTGTCCAACGGTTTGACCCTGATCTTCTAATTCATACTTGAAGACGAGGAGCCCGTCAATGAAATGGAGACTAATATCTTTCTCTCGACACAATGTAATAATCTCTATGCAGCCGGTTACATTTTCAGAGGGCAAGGCTTTCGGTAAAACGTTTGACTTTATACCAATTAGTAACGCTCTCAAACGGTTGACGCTCTACTGTAATATACAAACCGTGAATAAAGCTGTCTATTGCCGAAGATCTTCAGCGGATTTACGCTCGGATTACCTGGTTTGGATTTCGGGAATACAGTATAGGGGGTGCTACTGACATATACGTTCGACTCTGAAGGAGGGTGGTAACGTTCTCGAACGGTTTGACCATCGATCGTGTAATTCATACGTGGACATAAGGTGCCCGCCACTGAAATTAATACTAATTTCTACCTCTGAACACGAACTTATACTATCGGTGAAGCCAGAGATGTACGCGGAAGATATAGCCCTCGGTAAAGCGTTTCACTTCATAGCAATTGGTAACGCTATAAAACGGTTTCACGGCCAACATTAATATCCAATCCATAAACTAAGGTGTCAATTGCCAATAATCTTCAGCGGATTTATTCTCAGATTACCTGGTTTGACCCTAGGAATCAGGGGATAGGTGCAGCTACTGACTTATACGTCCGCCTCTGAAGGAGGGTGGTCTCGTTCTCGAACAGATTCACCGTCGATCTTCTAAGTCATAAATGAGGCTAAGGTGCCCATCACTGAAATGAATACTAATTTGTTTCTCTGGACACGAAGCCATACTCTCGATACAGCCAGTTAGTTGTTCAGGGGATAAGGTTTTCGGTAAAGCGTTTGACTTCATAAAATTTGGTAACATTCACAAACGGTTCTACGCCCAAGTTTAATATTCAAACCGTGAATTAAGTTGTGTATTGCCTTTTCTGGTCTGGCGGATTTACTTTGGGAATACTAGGTTTGACTCTGGGAATCATAGGATGGGCGAAGCTGTTGACTTAGCCCCACGAATCGCACAGTAGGTGGCAACGTTCTCGGACTGTTTGACTCTCGATTATGCTATTCCTACTCGGAAATGATATGGCCGCCTGCTAAAGTATGTACTAATTGTTTCCGCGGACAGTCAGCAAAGCACTCTGAACACCGGCCTAGGCTTCTCGGACGGCGAGGCCTTCCGTAAAAATTTGACTCTATACGAATTGGTAACTTTCCTCAACGGTTTGACTCTGAACATTAATACGTATTCCGTGAATTAGGATGTCTAATTCCTATGCTGCACAGAGGATATACTCCCGGTATACCGGACTTGATAGGCGGAATCACGCGGTATGTGAAGCTATTGTCTTAGTCGTTCGATATCCAAAGAGGTTTGTAACGTTATCGAACGGTTTGACACACGACCTTCATATTCATACCTGAAATTAAGGTAGACGTCCCTAAAATATATACTAGTTTGCTTCTCTGGACACCAAGTTATACGCTCGATAAGGCCTTCGGTAAATAATTTGACTCCATATCGATATGTAACGTTCTACTACCTTTTGGCGCTCAGCTTTAGTATTCAAACCGTGGAACAGTGTGTCAATTGCTAATACTTTGCAGCGTAGTTTCTCACGGGATACCTGGCTGGGCACACTGAATCACACGACAGTTAAAACCTTCGACTTAGCCGTTCGACTTTAAGTGCGTGTGGTAACGCCCTCGAATGGCTTGAGTCTCGATGATCTATTTCATACGTGAATTTAAGGTGCCGTCACTAAATTGTATACTAGAATGTTTCTCTGAAAACGGTACAGCGGGTTGGGTTCTAGGAAGATAACGAATGCGGTATAAGGAATGACTCTTTACCTATTGGTAATGTTCTCAGACGGATTGACATTCCACTGTAATATTCATACCGTGAGTTAAGGTGAGTATTGCCGCTACTCTCCAGCGCACTTACTCCTGGAACACCAGGCAGCACTCTCGGAATTACAGGATAGGTGAAGCTGTTGACTCAGTAGCCATTCTATTCAGAAAGAAGGTGGTATCGTTTTCGAGCGGTTTGTCATTCGGTCATCTTAATCATTCATGTAGCTATGGTGCGTGTCACAAAAATTTATATTAATTCGTTTCTCTGAACACGAAGTTATACCCCCGGATCAGTGAGCTATGTTCCTAGAAGGTAAATTATCCGGTCAGGAAAATGAGGTTATAACAATTGGTTATGTTCTCCAGCCGCTTGACTCTGTACTTTATTATCCATACCGTGCTTTACGGGGTCTAATGCCAATACTGATCAGCGCAATTGCTACTGCAATACCTGATTTGGCTCTCGGGGTCAGAGAAGTGGTGCTGCTATTGACTTAAATATGCGATGTTCAAAGAAGGAGATAACCATGTCGAACCGTCAGACACTCGATCTTCTAATTCGTACATGTAATAAAGGTGTACGCCACTAAAATGAATAATAATATCATTCTGTGAACACGAACTCCTACTCTGGATGAAGCCGGTGAGATTCGCGGAAGGTAAGGTCTGCGTTAAATCGTTTGACATTATAGCAATTGGTACTGTTTTGCAACGGTTTGACTGTCTGCTTTAATATTCAAACCTTGAATTGAGGTGTCCATTGCCAAAACTGTTTAGCGTATTTGCAGCCGGTGAACATGGTTCCGCTATCGGAGACACAGGATAGCTGTAGCGACTGACTTGTCCGTTTGAATCCCAAAGAAGCTATTGTGTTAGCTGTTCAAATCTCAAGGAAGGTGTTCACCTTCCCGAAATATTTGATCCCGGATCTTCGATTTTATACATGATATCATGGTGCCCGTCACTCAAATGCATACTATCTTCCTTCTATGAACACGAAGTTATACTCCCGATACGGCGGGTTAGCTTCTCGGACGGTATGGCTTCCGGTAAGACGTTTGACTTTATAACAATTAATAACGTCCTCAAACGGTTTGACGCTCTATTTTAATTATCAGACCGCGAATCCGGGTGTCTATTGGGAATACAGTTCAGAGGATTTATTCCAGCAATACCTGGTTTGACTCTCCAAATAACACAATAGGTGAAGCTATTGACTTATCCTTCCGACTCTCAAAGGGTGTGGTAACGATCTCAATCGGTTTGACGCTATATACTAATTTTCAAACCGTTAATGAAGTTGTTTATTACCATTACTGTTCAATGGATTTACCCCCGGAATGCCTGCTTTCTCTCTCGGAATCACTGCATATGTGTAGCAATTGACTTAGACGTCTGACTATCAAAGAGGGTCGTGACGTTCTTCGGCAAAGATACGACTCTATACCAACGTGTGTGACAGCGTACTTTAGGATTCATACCGTGAACTATTGTGTCTCTTGCCAACACTGCTCAGTGCATTAACACCCGCTATACCTAGTTCGGTTCTCTGAATCACAGGATAGGTGATGCTATTGACAAAGCTGTGCAACTCTCAGAGAATATGGTAACGTTCTCGAACAGTTCGACTCTCCATATTGCTATTCATACAAGCAACGAACGTGTCCGCCTGCTGAAATGTCTACTGATTTGTTTCCGTGTAGACTAAGTATGAAACTCGCTACAGTGGGTTAGGATCTCAGAAGGTAAGGCCTAGGGTAAAGAGTTTGATCCTATGACAGAGGGTAGATTTCTTAAACCGTTTGCCTCAGTGCTCTAATTCTGATGTGTTGAATTATGGTGTCTATTGCCAATACTGTACTCCGGATTTACGTCCGAAATACTTCGTTTCGCTCTTGGAATCACAGGATAGGTGAAGATTTTCTCTTAGACGTTCGGCTCACAAATAGGGTCGTAATATTGTTGAATGGTTTGACAATGCATCGTCTTATTCGTACATGGTATTATGGTGCCCGTCGCTAAAATGAATACTAATTTCTTTCTCTGCACACGAAGTTATACTGTCGATACAGCGAGTTAGGTTCTGGGATGGTAAAATCTACTGCTGTAAACGGTTTGTGCTTCTACAAATTGGTAACGTTCTCAGACTGTTTGACGTTCTACTTCAATAATAAAACGGTGAATAAAGGTGCTCATTGCCAATTCAGTAGAACGGATTTACTCGCCGAATATCTGGTTGGCTTCTCAGAATTGCAGGATCGGTGTAGCTACAAACTCAGCCGTTCGGCTCTCAAAGTAGGTGGGATCACTCATGAACAATTGTCCCTAGATTTTGTTATTCCTACATGAAGAAAAGCTTTGCGTCTTCTAAAAGGTCAAATAATCTGTTCCTGTGAGCACTTATAATGTTACTTGAGACTGCAGGTTTGGTTCTAGGAAGGTAAGGTGTAATGGCAAATGGTTTGACTTAATACCAACTGGTTCTGTTCTCCATCGGATTGAGTGTAGGGGAAGCTATTTTCTTAGGCGTGCGAGGGTCAAAGAAGTTAGTAACGTTTTGTAATGACTTGATTCTCGACCTTATAATTCATACATGAACCTATGATGCCGATAACTAAAATGAATACTAATGCCATTCTCTGAACACGAAGTTATGCTCTCGTTACAGCGGGTTCGCTTCTCGAACGTAAGCCCTTGTGTGAAATGTTTGACTCTATAGCAATAAGTAACGACCTACAACGGTTGAGATCAGTATTTAAATATATTTACTGTGAAACAGTGTATAAGGCCAATTCTGTACAGCAGATCTACACCCGAAAAACCTGGTTTAACTCTGAGAATGTCAAGATTGGTGGATACATTGACTTATCCGATTGACCCTCTAAGAGGGCTGGTCTTCAGTAAAACGTTTGAGTTATAGCAACTGGTAACGTTCTACAGCGGTTTGACTATCTGCATTAGTATTCTTACCGTGAATTGAGTGTTCCATTGCCAATACTTATTACCTGATTTAATCGCGGAATGCATGGTTTGACACTCGGAACCACAGGATAGGTGAAGCCATTAACATAGCCGATCGTCTCTCGCAGAGGGTGGTAACGCTCTCGAACGGTTTGACCATCGAGCATCTAATTCATACTCAAATATAAGGTGCCCGTATCTGAAATTAATGCTACTTTTTCTCAGAACACGAAGTTATAATCTGGATATAGCGGGTTAGTTTATCGGAGGGTAAGGTCTTCTGTATAGTGTTTCACTTTAAAGCAATTGGTAACGTTCTCAAACGATTTGTCACTCTATTTTAATGTACAAGCCGCGAATTATGATGACCATTCCCTATACTGTTCAGCGGATTTACTCTAGGAGTACCTGAATATACTCTCGGAATAACAGGATATGTGAAGCAATTGGCTGAGCTGATCGTCTCTCGAAGAAGGTGGTAACTTTCTCGAACGGTTTGACTTACGATTTTGCTATTTCTACATGAAGAGGTAGTGCACGTATGCTAACATGTCTTCTAATTTGTTTCCGAGAACATTAAGCAAGAAACTCGCTGCAGCGAGTTAGGATCTCGGATGATAAGGTATTTGGTCAAAAGATTGACTTTTTCGAATAGGTAACGTTCAGCAACTGTTTGACGCTTTACGTTAATAATAAATTCGTGAACTAAAGTGTCATCTTGTTATTTATTAGCGCATTTACTCCCGGAATACGTGGTTTGACCCTCAGAATCACAGGACAGATGAAGCTATTAACGTTGCTGTGCGACTCGCACAAAGGTTGGAAACGTTCTCGTGCGGTTTGACCCTCGATCGTCTGATTCATACATGAAGATAAGGTGCCCAACACTGAAATTAATACTAATTTATTTTCTATACACGAAGATATACTCCTGATACGGCGGGTTAGCTTCTCGGGCGGTATGGTTTTGGGTAAAACGTTTGATTTCATAACAATTTGTGACGTTCTGATACGGTTTGACAGTCAATATTAAGATTCAAACCGCGAAGTAAGGTGTTTATTGTCAATTCTGTACAACGGATTTACTCCCGGAATAGATGGATACGTTATGCTATTGACTTAGCCGCTCGTGACTCACAGACGGTGGCAAAGTTCTCGAACGGTTTGATCCACGATCTCCGACATCATACATGAAATTAAGTGCCCGTCACTAAATTGAATACTAATTTCTGCCTCTCAACGTGGATTTATACTCTCGATGAAGCGGATGTTGTTCTCCAAGCTTAACGCTATCGGTAAAGCGATTGACATTGTACCAACTGGTGACGTTCTCATACGGTTTGGTGCTCTACATTAATATTTAAACCGGGAATTAAGGTGTCCATTGAAAATAGTGTACAGTGAATTTTCTCACGGAATACCTGGTTTGCGTATCGGAATCGCGTAGCAAAGCAGTGAATAAAGGAATTCATTGTCAATTCGGTACAGCCGATTGACTCACGCAATATCAGCTTGGCCTCTCAGAATCACACGATAGGTGAAGCTATTGGGTTAGCCTCTCATGTCTCGCATAAGTTGGAAACATTCTCGAACGGTTCAGTCCGCGATATTGACATTCATAATGACATGACGGTCACAGTCACGAAAATGTTACCAATGTGTAACCTTAAACACGTAGCTATACTCTCGATACGGCGGGTTAGCTTCTCGGACGGTAAGGAATTCGGAAAGATGTTTAACTTTCTAGCAATTGTAACGCTCTCATCGTGTAACGCTCTATTTTAATATTCATTCCGCGAATTAAGATATCTGTTGCTAGTAATGTGCAGAGCATATACTCCCGGAATATCTCGTTTGACTTTCTGCATCCCAGGATGTACGAAGATATTGACATTAAGCCGTTCTAATCTCAAAGAATGTGGTTACTTTTCCGAAGGGTTTGACCGATGATCTTCTCATTCATACATGATATCAAGGTGCCGGTCCCTAAAATGAATACAAATTTGCGTTTCTAAACTCGGCGTAATACCCTCGATACAGCGTGTTATGCTTTCGGAGGGTAAGCCTTGCGTTAAGCTTTTGACGTTATATCATTTGCTCGCTTTCTCAAACGGATTGACGCTCTAGTTTAATAATCAAACAGTGACATAAGGTGTCTATTGCCAATACTGTTCAGCGGATTTACACCCGGAATACCTGGTTTGATTCTCGGAATCTAGGATTAGCTGAAGCTATTGACATATGAAGGAGGGTGGTATCGTTCTCGAACGGTTTGACCAAAGATCCATTCATTCCTGCATGACGTTAAAGTGCCCGTAACTGGAATGAGTTCCAATTTCTTTCTCGGAACACGAAGTTATACTGTCTATGTAGCGGGTTATCTTCTTGGAATGTAAGGTCTTCGGTAAGAAGCTTATTTTTATACAGATTGGTAACGCTCCCAAATGGATTGACGCTCCACGTTATCATAAAATCCGTGAATTACGGTGGCTAATGCCATTACTGTTCAGCCGATTTTGCGCCCGGAATACCTGTAATGATTCTTGGAATCATAGGATAGATAAAATTATTGTCTCAGCCGTTCGACTCTCGATGAATCTAGTAACGTTCTCGAAAGGTTTCACACTATATCTTCCTATAGATACATGAAATTAAGATGTCCGTCTGTTAAAATGCCTACTAATTTGTTCCTGTGAACCTAAAGCAAGAAATCGCAACGGCGGCTTACGTTCTTGGAATGTAAGCTACAGGTTAAAATCAATGACTTTATACCAAATGGTAATGATCTCCGACGGTTTGACTCTCAATCTCAATATTCTTGCCGTAAATTACGGTATCGATTGTCAATATTCTTCAGCGCATTTACGCCTAGAACACGTGGTCTGACTTTCGTAATCACAGGATATGAGAAGCTACTGACTGAGATGTGGGGCCTTCAAGGAAGATGGAATCGCTGTGCAATTGTTCGACTCTCGATTTTTCTATTCATATATGAAACAAAGCTGAGCATCTGCTAAAAGTTCTACTAATTGATTTCCGCACCCACTTAGCATGGTACTCGATACAGCGGGTTTGTATCTAGGAAGGTATGGTATACGGTAAATACTATGACTTTACAAAAATTGTTTATATTCTCCAACCGACTGACTCTTTGCTTTAATATTCATACCGAGAAATAAGAGTCCATTGCGAGTACTGTTCAGCGGATTTACTCCTGGAATTCCAGGCTTGTACGACATGTACGAATTAGAAGATCTGGTGTCAATGAGTTCGAGAACTTTACTGCCCTCTTTGAAGTTTGAACGGCTAAGTCAACATTTATAAACAGCCTGCGATTCCGAGATTCAAACCATGTATTTTGGAAGTAAATCCGCTGAACAATATTGGGAATAGTAACCATAACTCACGGGCTGAATATTAAAATGCAGCGTCACACCGTGTGAGAACGTTACCAATTGCTACAAAGTCAAACGTTTTCCAGAGAGCCACAACGTGCGAGAAGCTAACGCGTTGTATCGAGGGTACGTCTTCGTGTTCAGTGAAGCAAACTATTACGCTTTTTAGTGTCGGGCACCTTAATTTCATGTATGAATTAGAAGATCGAGGGTCAAACATTAGAGAACGATACCACATTCTTTGTGAGTGGAATGGGTAAGTTCATTGTTTAACGAATCCTGCGATACCGAGAATCAAACGGTGTATTTCGGGAGTAAATCCGCAGTGGAGTATTGGCATTAGACACCATATTTCACAGTATAAATATTAAAGTATAGAGCCAATCCGTTTGAGAGCGTTACCAATTTCAATTATGTCAAACGTTTTACTGAATCCCTTAGCCTCCGAAGCATATCGCATTATATCGAGAGTACAGCTTGGTGTTCAGAGGAAGAAATTTGTACCCATTTTAGTGACGGGCAGCATCTCTTCCTGCATGAATGAGAAGTTCGATGATTCAAACCGATCGAGATCGTTACCACCTCTTTTGGGAGCCGCTTATCTTAGTCAATGGCTTCACCTACCCTGAGACTCCGAGAGTCAAACAAGGCATTCCGGAAGCAAATGCGCTGTACACCATCGGCATTGAAATTCCTACTCCCCCGGTATATGTTTCAAAGTAGAGAGTACAGCTATACCTATTGGTAGAGAGTTTAACTTTTCACCGATCGCTGTAGCTTCCGCGAATCTACCACGCCGTACCGAGAGTATACCTTCGTGTTTAGAGAAAGAAATTACTCTTTCTTTCAGTGGCGTGTACCTCAACTTCATGTATGAATTAAAATATCGAGGGCCGAACCGTTCAAGAACGATACCAACTTCTGTGAGAGACGAACGGCTAAGTCAATAGCACCGCCTATCCTGTGATTGCTAGGCTCGAACCAGGTAATCCGACAGTAAAGCCGCTGATGTGGATTGTTCATAGATACCTTAATTCACGGTGTGAATGTTAAAATAGAGCGTGACACCGCTTGAGAACGGTATCAGTTGCGATAAATTCAAACATTTTACCGAAGACCTTACCCTCCGAAAAATTGGCCCTCTGTATAGGGAGTATAACTTCTGGTTTAGAGAATCGCACTAGTATACGATACAGTGATGGTTTCTTAATATCGTGTATGATTTAGAATTTCGAGTAAAACATTTCGAGACCATCACCTCCTGCTATGATATTCGAACAGCTAATTGAATAGCTTAACGTATCCTATGTTTCCGGAAGTAATACCAGGAATTCCAGGAGTAAATTCGCTTCACACTATTGACAATAGAATCCTTACTCCATGGTTTGAATGTTAAATCAGACCGTCAAGCAATTGTAGTACGTTACCTATTGATATAGAGTTCATCACTTTGCAGATAGCCTTTCCTCCGGTGAAGCTAACCCGCCGCTTCGAAAGTATACCTTTGTGTTCAGAGATGCAAATTAGTAAACATTTTCTTCACGGGTACCATAGTTTCATTATGAATAAGAAGCTCGGGCGTCAAACCGATCGAGATAGCGACCACGTTCTTTCAGATTCGCACGACTAAGTCAATAGATTCATTCATCCTGTGATACAGAGAAGTGAAACCTGGTATCCCGGGAGTAATTCCGCTGCACACTATTGGCAATGGACACTTTATTGCACGGTTTAAATATTATAGTAGAGCCTGAAAGCGTTCTAGAACGGCATTTCTAGATATCGGGTCTAACTTTTTACCGGCGGCCATATCTACCGAGAGGCTAACTCGCTGTATCGGGAGTATAACTGTCTGGCCAGAGAAATAAAGTGTTATACACATGAGGGACGGGCAGCTGAGTTTAATGTATGTATTTCAAGATCGAATGTCAAACCGGTGGAATCATGATACCACCATCTTCGAGAGTGGAACGGCCATTTCAATTGCTTCAGCTATGCTGTGATTCCGAGCGACAATGTGAATTGAATGAAGTGCATAGCGTCATGCGGTTTGAGTGCGATACCAATTGGTATAAAGTCAATCGTTTTACGCAAGCCGGTACCTTCCGAGAAGTTCACCCGCTGCAACGAGAGTAAAACTTCGTGTCCAGAGAAAGAAATTATTATTCATTTCAGTGACGGGCATCTTAGCTTGACGTATGATTTAGAGGTTCGAGTGTCAAACCGTACGAGAATGTTACCAACTTCTTTGAGAGATGAACGGCTAAATAAGTAGTTTCACCTATTCAGCGATTGCGAAAGTCAAACGAGGTATTCCGGGATGAAATCCACAGAACGGTATTGTGAATATACACCATACTTCTTTGAAGATTAAGGTAGAGCTCAAACCGTTTGAGAACGTTACCAGCACCATTGATATTCGAATTGCAAAGTCAATAGCTTCATCTATCCAGTCATTCGGAGAGAAAAACCAGGTACTCCTGGAAATAATCCGCTGAATTCTATTGCCAATAGGAATCTTAATTCACGCTTTAAATAAGAAGGTATAGCGTCAAACCGTTTGTGAGCATTGCCAATTGGTATAAAGTCAAAACTTTGCCGATAGACTTAACGTCCGAGAAGCAAACCCGACGTATCGAGATTATAGCGACGTGTCAAGGGAAACACGTTAGTATACAATTTAGTGACGGCGCCTTAACTTCTTGTATGAATTAGAAGATCGATGGTCAAGCCGTGCAAGAACTTTTCCACCTTCTGTGAGAGACGATGGGTTAAGTAAGTAGCCTCACTTAAGCTGCGGTTCGGAGAATCAAACCAGATATTTCGGAAGAAATTCCGCTAAACGGTTTTGGCCATAAACACCTTAATTTTGGGCTTGAATATTATATTAGAGCGTCAAGTCATTTGAGCGCCATAACAATTGGCATAAGGTTAATCGTATTACCGAAGGCCTTACCTTCCGCGAACATAACCGGCTTCATCGAGAGTATAAGATCCTCTTCAGGGAAGGAAATGAGTACTCATTGCAATGACTTTCACCTTAACTTCATGTATCAATTAGATAATTGCGCGCCAAACCTCTCGAGAACGTCGCTACCCTCTTTCAATGCCGACCGGATAAGTCAATAGCTCCTCCAATCCTGTGATTCCGCGGGAGACAGCAGGCAATCCGAGAGTAAATCCGCTCAGAAGTATTGGTAAGAGACACCTTATTTGACGATTTGAATATTGAAATAGACCGTCAATCCATTTCATATCGTTACCAATTCCAATAAAGTCAAACGCGTTACCGAAGACCTTACCCTCTCAGAAGCTAACCCACTGTATCGAGAGAATAACTTCGTGTTTAGAGAATCACATTAGTATGCATTATCGTGGTGGCATCATAATTTCATATGTAAATTAGAAGGTGGAGGGTAACATAGCACGCTACCGATAGCACATTCTATGATATTCGAGCAGCTAAGTGAATAGCTTCACATATCCTGTGTTTCCGACAGTCATACCACGTATTCCTGGATCAAATGCACTGAACAGTATTGGTAATAGAAATGTCATTCCACGGTTTGCATATTAAAGCAGACCGTCAAACTATTGTACTTCGTTACCTATTGGTAAAGACTTAAACACGTTGCATATAGCCTTACCTTCGGAGAAGCTAACTCGCCGCTTCGAGAGTATATCTCCCTGTTCAGAGGAAGAAATTAGTCAACACTTTTGTGACGAGTTTCTCAATTTTATTATGAATAAAATGATCGAGGATCAAGCCGCTCAAGAACGTTGCCACCTACTGTGAGAGACAAGCAGCTAAGTCAATACCTTCTCCTATCCAGTCATTCGGAGAGTCAATCCATGTATTCTGGGAGTAAGTTCGCTGAAGAGTTTTTGCAATAGGCACCATAATTCACGGTTTGAATATTAAAGCAGGCCGTCAAACCAATGTAGAACATTATCTATTCGCAGCGGGTTAATCTTCTTACAGAATGCCTGACCCTCCGAAAAATTTCCCTGCTGTATCGAGTGTATAACACGGTGTTCATACGGACGAACTGGTATACATGTACTGACGACCACCCTAATTTCATGCATGAATTGGAAGATGGCTCGTCAAACGGTTCGAGAACGTCATCACATTCCTCGAGAGCCGAACAGCTAAGTCAATAGCTTCACATATCCTGTGATATCGAGAGCCAAACCTGGAATTCCGAGAGACTATCCGATGTACAGTATTGGCGATAGACGCCATCATTCACGGTATAAATAGAAATATAGTGATGCGAAACATCGTAGAACGTTAGTTACTGGTATAGGGTCGAACATTTCACCGTATACCTTACCCTCCAAGACCTTTTCCGGCTGCCGCAAGTGTCTTGCTTGGTGTACAAGGAAACAAGTTAGTAGACACGTTAGCAGACGGATTCGTTAATTGCATGTATCAATCGGAAGATGGAGGGTCAATTCCTCCGAGAACGTTACTACCTCATTTGACAGTCGCATGGCTAAGGCAATAGCTTCACCTTTCCCTTGATTTCGAGAGACAAATCGCGTATTCCGTGAGAAAATCCGCTGAAGAGCATTGGCAATAGGCACCTTAATTCGCGGTATGAATATTAAAGTACACCGGGAAATCGTAGGAGAATTTTAAAAATTCATATAGCGACAAACTCCTTACGGACACCTTTCTTTTCGCTAACAAAACCCGGTGTACCGAGGGTATATCTACGTGTCTATACATGATAATTTATATTCATTGTAGTGAAGAGTACCTTAATCTCATGGATGAAGAAGGAAATTGACGATTCAAATTCCATTCCATTCCTTCGCGAACTTTATCACCTTCTTTCAGAGTCGCACATCTAAGTTAGAAACTTCACCGATCCTATTATTCCGATAGTTATATCAGGTATTCCGGGAGTAAATGCGCTGTGCAGTATTGGCAATGGACACCGTCATTCTCGGTTTGGATATTAAAGTACAGCGTTAATCCGTTTGAGAATGCTAGCAAATGATTAAAGGTCAAACGTTTTACTGCAGGCCTTACCCTCCGAATCCATAACCCGTTGTATCGAGAATATGACGACGTGTTCAGAGACTCAAATTAGTATTCATTTTAGGGACTCGCACCTTAATATCATGTATGAACTAGAAGGTCGATGGTTAAGCCGTTCGAGAACGTTACAAACTTCTGTGAGAGACGATCGGGTAAGTCAAACAGCAAACGTCCATTGGCAATGGACGAATTAATTCACGGTTTGAATACAACAGTAGAGCGACAAATAGTTTCAGAACACTACCAATTGGTATATATTCAAACATCTTACTGATGACCTCACCCACCGATAGCCTAACCCGCCGTATCGGGAGCATAACGTCGTATTCAGGGGAACAAATTAATTGACATTTTGGTGACGGTCACCTTAATTTCATGTATTAATTATTAGATCGAGGGTAGAACCGTTCAACATCGTTGCCGCCCTAGTGGGGAAACGAACGCCTTGTTTAATAGCCTCACCTGTCCTGTGATTACGAAAGACAAACCAGGAGTTGCGAGATTCAATAAGCTGTACACAATTGGCAAAGGATACCTTAATTCACGGTTAGAATATTGAAGTAGAGCGTGAAACCGTTTGAGAAACTTACCAATTGTTATAAAGTCAAACTGTTTACCGAAGGCCTTACCCTCCCAGAAACTAAACCCTCCGTATCGCGAGTATAATTTCATGTTTAGGGTATCTGATTAGCTTATAATTTAGTGACGATTACGTTAATATCAAGTATAAAGCAGAAGAACGAATGTGAGAACGTTACCACCCTCTTCGAGTGCCGAACGGCTAAGTCATTTGCTTCACCTATCGGGAGATTTCGAGAGTCATACCTGGCATTCCTGGAGTAAATCCGTTGAACAGTATTTGCAACAGACACCTCTATATGCGGTTCGAATATTAAAATAGAGCGTTACACAGTCTCAGAAGGTTTCCAGTTACCATAAAGTCAAACGACGTACAGAAAGCCTTGCCGTCTGAGAAGCTAGCCAGCCGTATTGAGAGAACAACTTCGAGTTTATAGAAACACATTAATACACATTTTAGTGACGTGCACTGTAATTCCATGCATCAATTAGAAGATCGATTTTTAAATCGTTCTGGAACGTTACCACCTTCTTCGAGACACGAGCGTGAAAGTCAATACGATCACCTATCCTGTGATTCCGAGAGTCAAACAGGGCAATCCGGGGTTAAATCCACTGAACAGTATTAGAAATTGACACCTTCCATCACGGTATGAATATTAATGTAGGGAGTCCAACTGTCGGAGAACATTATAAATTGGAATATAGTCATTCTCTTTACCCAATTCCTTACCTTCTGAGAAACCAACCCGCTGCAGCGATTGCGTTCCTTCGTTTTCACGTAACAAAAGTTGTTAGATATTTTAGCTGACGGACAAATTATTTTCATGCATATATAGAAATACCGAGGGCAAACTCTTCGAGAGCGCAGCCACCTTTTCTGAGAGTGGCACAGCTTCGTCAATACCCTCAATTATCCGGAGATACCGACAGCCAATCCAGGCATTCTGGGATTACATCCGCTGTACAGCATTCTCGGCGTGAGCGTTAAGGTTTGAAGTCAAATCGTTGGAGAACATTAGAGATTATGATAGAGTCATCCTTTTTACAGACTACGTTACCTTCCGCGAACGTATCCCGCTGTATCAAGCGTGTGACGTCGTTATATGAAAAAAAAATTTGTATTCATTTTAGTCACGGGCACGTATATTTTATGGATGAATAAAGAGATCGAGGGACAACCTGGTCCAGATCCTTAGCACCATCTCTGAGAGTCGCACAAATGAGTCAAAACCTTCACCAATCCAGTGATTCCGGCAGTAGAACCAGTTGTTCCAGGTGTAAACCCGCTGATCAATAGTGGCAATGGACACCTTAATTCGCGGTATGAATAATAGAGTAGGAAGTCAAACCGAGGAAGAACGTTACTTATCTCTATAGAGTCAGACATTTTACCGATAAACCTACCTTATGAGAAGCTAACCCGCCAAATCGATAGAATAATATCGCGATCAGAGAGAGAGAGAAATATTACTAATCGTTTCACTGACGGGCACCTCAGATTCATGTATGAAATACAAGTTCGTTTGTCAAACAGTTCTATAAAGTTACCACCTCCTTTGAGATTCAAACGGCCAAGTCAATAGCTTCACCTATTCTGTAACACCGAAAGTCAAACGAGATACTCCGGTAGTAAATGCGCTGTACAGAATCGGCATCATATACCTTAATCCACGGAGTGAAAATTAAAATACAGCTTCACACCATGTGAGAACGTTATTAATTGCTATGAAGTCAAACGTCTTACACAATGCCTTACAGGCCGAGAAGCTATCCCGCCACGTTGAAAGTATAGTTACGTTTATAGGGTAACACATTCGTGCACAGTATAGTGACTGCACCTTAAATTTGTATATAATTTAGAGGATCGATGTATAAACAGCTCGCCAACGTTTCCACCATCTTTGAGAGTCGAACGGCTGAGTCAACAGCTTCGCCCATCCTGCGATTCCGAGACTCAGGCTTGGTATTCCTGGAGTAAGTCCGCTGAACAATATTGGCAATGGACACTTTAGTTCACGGTTTGAATTTTAAAGTACAGAGTCAAACATTTGTCGAACGTTACATATTGGAATAATGTTAACAGTTTAACCGAAATCCTTAGCCTCCGGGAACCTATTCCGCTGTATCGAGAGTATGACATCGTGTTCAAAGATACAAATTTGTATATCCTGTAGTGACGGGCAACTTTATTTCATGTATGAATGAGAAGATCGATAGGAGAACCGTTCCTGGACGTTACCATATTCTATGTGAAATTGCACATATAACACAACAGCTTCACCTATCCTGTATCTCCGAGAGTCAGACTAGGAAAACCAGCAGTATATCGGCTGAAGAGTATTGGCAATGGGCTCCTTAATTCACGGTTTCAATACTAATGTCGAGCGTGAGACTGCTAGAGAGCGTTACCAATTGGTATAAAGCCAAACGTTTTACGGAGTGCCTTACCGTCCGAGAAGCTAACCCGCCGTATCGAATGAATAGCTACGTGTTTATGCAGACACACACATTTTACTGATGAGGAAGTTAATTTCATTGGGAATAAGATGATCGAGGGTCAAACCAACCGAGAACGTTACCACCCACTTTGAGCGTCAAACAGATGTCCATTGCATCACCTATCCTGTGATGTCCAGACTGATGCCATGTAATCCATAGGAAATTCGGCTGAAGTTTATTGATAACTGACACCATAATTGACGGTATCAATACTAATGTAGAGAGTCAAACCGACGGAGAACAATACCAATCAGCACCATGTCATTCCATAGACCGAATGTCATACCTTCCAAGTACCTACCCCGTTCTAGCAAGTGTCCTGCTTAATGTGCACGGAAACAAATTGGTGGACATTTTAGCGAACCGACACCATATGTTTGTGTATATATATCAAAACTGAGAGTCAACGCGTTCGGAACTTTACCACCTTCAGTGAGAGACGAGCGGCTAAGTCAGTAGCTTCACATATCCTGTGGTTCCGAGAGTCAAACCAGGTAGTCCGGGAGTAAATCCGCTGAATATTGTTGGTAATGATGACCTTCATTAACAGTCTGAATATTAAAATAGTGCGTCAGAACGTGTGAGGACGTTACTCATTCCTTCAAAGTCAAATGACCTACCGAATGCCTTAACG
Organism: Lasioglossum baleicum; assembly: GCF_051020765.1. Taxonomy (NCBI): domain Eukaryota; kingdom Metazoa; phylum Arthropoda; class Insecta; order Hymenoptera; family Halictidae; genus Lasioglossum; species Lasioglossum baleicum. The sequence goes on from NW_027469343.1 coordinate 125,416, forward strand.
TTCGAGAAACAGACCCGCCGTATCAAGAGTATAACTGCGTGACCTGTGAAACACATTAATATACAATTTAGTGACGTCACCTTAAATTCGTGTATGAATTATACTATCGAGGGTGAAACCGTTCGAGAACGTTGCCACGCTCTCTGAGAGACGACCGGAGATATGTGTAGCTCCAGCTGTACCTAGATTCCGAGATTCAAACCATATATTCCGGGAGTAAATATACTCAGCAGTATTGGTAATAGACACCTTAGTTCACGGTTTGAATGTTAAAGAAGAGAACAAACCTTTTTAAAGCGTTACCAATTGGTATAGAGTCAATCGTTTTACCGCAGGCCTCGCCTTCCGTGAGCATCACCCGCCTCATCAAGAGTGTATCTTCGTGTTGAGAAAATGAAATTAGTATTCATTTCTGACACGGCCCCATAAGGCACCTTCTATGATGTTCGAACAGCTAAGTCAATAGCTTCAGCTATCCTGTGGTTCGGAGAGGCAAACCAGGTATTCCGGAAGTAAATGCGCTGAACAGTATGGGCAATAGATACCTTAATTCACGGTACGAATATTAATGCGGAGCGTCAAACCGTTGCAAGACATTACCTATTCGCATATACCCAATCGTTTTTCCGAAAGCCCTACCTTTCAAAGAAAACCAACCCTCTGTTCGGGGTTCTCTGCTTCGTGTTCACGCAAAAATATAGGTAGACACTTTATAGACGGGCACCTTAATTTCATGTATGAACAGGATGATCGAGTTTCAAACAGCACGAGAAACTTACCGCCTTCCTTGAGAGTCGAACGGCTGAGTCAATAACTTCACCTATTCTGCGATTCCGAAAGATAAACCTGATATTCCTCGAGTAAATACTCTGTACAGAATCGGCATTAAAATCCCTACATCTGGGTATAGGTTTTCACGTCGAAAATACAACTATACCCGTTAGTATAGAGTTTAACTTTTCACAGAACGCCGTACCTTCGACGAAACTACCACGCCGTGTCGAGAGTATAACTTGGTGTTTAGAGAAAGAAATTATTCCTCCTTTCAGTGTCGGGTACCTTAACTTCTTGTATGAATTAAAAGATTGAGGGTCACACCGTTCGACAACGTTACCACATTCATTCAGAGTCGCATAGCTAAGACAATAGCTTCTCACCAGTCCAGTGATTCCGAGAGTGAAACAAGCTATTACGGGAGCAATTCCGCTGAATTATATACACAATCGGCACCATAATTCACGGTATGAACATCAATGCAGAGAGTCATACTGTCGGCGATCATTATCAACTGGTATATAGTCATCATCTTTACCGAAGTCCTAACATTCCGAGAATATAACCCGCCGTATCGAAAGTATAACTTCGTGAACAAAGATTCAATCAAGTAGACATTTTAGTGACGGGCACCTTAATATTAGGTACGAGTCCGTAGATCGCGGGTCAAACCGTTCGAGAAAGTTACGACCTTCTGTGAGAGACGAACGGCTATGGCAATTGCTCCACCTAACCTGTATTTCCGAGAGTCAACCGCGGTATTTAACGAGTAAATCCGCTGAAGTGTATTGGCAATTGACTTCTTAATTCATGGCATGAATGCTAAAGCAGGCCGTCAGGCCGTTGTAGAATATTACTTATTCGTGTAGGGTCAAACCTCTTACAGACTGCCAAAAATTCCGAAAGACTGGCCCACTGTATCGGAAGTAAAACAACGTGTTCAGAGGTACGAACTCGTAAGCATTTTAGAGAGGAGCACCATAATTTGATGTATGAATTCTAAGGTCGAGGGCCAATCGGTTCGTGAACGTTACCACATTCTGTGAAAGTGGTACGGCTAAATCAGCAGCTTCACGTATCCTGCCATTCCGATAGTCAAACCAGGTATTCCGGGAGTCAATCCGCTGTACACAATAGGCAGTGTACACCTTCATCCACGGATTGATTATGAAGGTACAGTATCTGAGCGATTTCGAACGTTACCTGTTGGTTAAATGTCAAAAGTTTTACCGAAGGACATACCTTCCGAGGTGCTAACCCACTGTATGGACAACACAACTTCGTCAACACAGTACAAAATTTGTCCGCACTTTAGAGACGGGCCCCCTTATTTCATGTATGAATTAGAATGTTGAGAGTCAAACAGTTCGGGAACGGTACCTCAGTCTTTGGGACACGAAAGGCAAAGACAATAGCTACACTTATCCTGAGATTCCGAAAGCCAGAGTAGGTATTCCAGGAGAAAATGCGTTGAACGGTATTGTCAATAGTCGCCTTAATTCACGGATTGAATTTCAAAGTAGACAGTCAATCCGTTTGAGAGTACTACGAAATATGTATAAAATCGAAATCATTACAGCGGACCTAACCAACCGAAAGCCTAACGCGCTGTACCGAGAGTATAACATGGAGTTCAGAGGATCAAAGTTTTATATATTATAGGGACCGGTACCTTAATTACGTGAATCAATTTGAAGACCGAGTGTCAGACCGTTCGAAACCGTTCCCACCTTCTTTGAGAGTGGATCGGCTAATTCAACAGCTTCCCCTATCCAATGATTACGGTAGACAGATCATGCATTCCGGGAGTAAACGCGGTGCAAAGAATTGGCAACAGTCGCCCCTATTCACGGTTTGAATACTAAAGTATACGGTCATACCACTGTAGTACGATACTTACAGTGTCAATCTTCTCACAGAGGGCCTTACATTCGAGAAGTTATCCCGCTGTAACGAGAGTATATCTTCGAGGTCAAAGAAGCAAATTAGTACACATTTTATAGACGACAACCTTAACTTCATCTACGAATTAGAATATCGATTATCAAACCGCTCGAGAACGATGGCACCTTCTGTGAGATACGAATGCCTAAGTCAATAGCTTCACCCATCCTGCGATTCCGAAAGCCAAACCAGGTATTCCTTGAGTACAGCCGCTGGACGCTATTGGTAATTGACACCTTCATTCACTGTTTGAATATCCAAATAGATCGTCAAACCGTTTGGGAACGTTACCACACCCTTTTAGATTAAAACGGATAAGTCAATAGCTTCACCTATCCAGTGATTCGGACAGACGAACCTGGTGTTCCTGGAGTAAATTCGCTGAACAGTATTGCTAGTAGATACCTTAATTCGCGTAGCGGTTATCAAAATAGAGCATCACACACTTTGAGAACGTTTCCGATTGTTATAAAGTCAAACGTTTTACCGAAGGCCGTACCATACCCGCTGCAGCGAGAGTAGGACTTCATGTTCGGAGAAGCAAATTAGTGTACAACTTTGTGACCGGTTCCTTAATTTCATGTCTGAATTAGAAGGTGGATATGTCAAGCCGTTCCAGAACGTTACAACCGGCTTTGAAGGACGAACGGCTAACTCGATATCATAATATATTCCACGAGTCCAAGAGTCAGATGTGTTATTCTGAGAGTAAATCCGTTGAACAGAATTGGCAATAAACGGCTTAGTTCAAGTTATGAATATTAAGGCGTACCGTCACACCGTTATAGAACGTTACCTATTCGTATAGAGTCAAACCTTTTACAGAAGATCTTACACTCTGTGAACATTGCCTGCAGTATCTAGAGTATGAATTTGTGAATAGAGAAATAAATTAGTATACATTTTAGTGATAGGCACCACAATTTCACGCATGCCTTAGAAGGTTGAGTGTGAAACCGTTTACGAACGTTGCCACCTCCTTTGAGAATCGAACTGCTGAGACAAAAGCTTCGCATTTCCTGTGATTCTGAAAGTGAAACAGGATATTCCAGGAGTAAGTGCGCTGTACAGAATTGGCAACAGACACCTCAATTCACGGTTAGAATGATGAAGCAGGCCGAGGAAACTTTGTAGAACATTACCTATTGGTGAAGAGTCAAACTTCTTACAGAATGCCTTACCCTCCGAAAAACTATCCCGCTGTATCGTGAGTACAACATCGCTTTCAGAGGTACGAGCTAGTCTACAATTTAGTGACGTGCACCTTAATTTCATGCATGAATTGGAAGATAGATGGTCAAACCGCTCGCGAACGTCACCACATTCACGGTCACCACATCGGCTATGTCAATAGTTTCATATGTTCAGTGATAACGAGAGTCAAACCAGGAATTCCGAGAATCTATCCGCAGTACTGTATTGGCAACAGGCACGATAATTTAGTGTACAAATAGTAATATAGAGATTCGAACCATCGCAGAACGTTACTTATTTGTATAGGTTCGAACTTTCCACCGGGTAACTATCCCTTCGTGAACCTATGCTGCTGCAGCAAGTATCTTGCATAGTGCTCACGGAAACAAGTTAGTAGACACTTCAGCAGACGGAAACGTTAGTTGCAAGTATCAACAGGCAGATGGAGTGTCAAATCTTCCGAGAACGTTACCACCTCTTCTGACAGTCGCATTGCTGATGCAACAGCTTCACCTTTTCTGTGATTTCGAGAGACAAACCATGTAATCCGGTTGAAAATCCGCAAAACAGTAGTGGCAATAGACATCATAATTCGCGGTATGAATATTAAATTAGAGCGGCAAACTGTTTCAGCGCGTTAGCAATTGCCGTAAAGTCAAACGTTACACTGAAGATTCCGAATGCATAACCCGCTGTATGGAGAGTATGACATGGTATCCAGAGAAAGAAATTAGTATCCATTTTACTGACGGTCACCATAATTTCATGTATGAATTGGAAAATCGAGTGTCAAACGGTTCGGGAACGTGGCCACCTTCATTGAGAGTCGAACGGCTAAGTCAGTATCAACACATCTCCTGGAATGTCGAGTATCAATCCAGGCATTCTAGGAATACATCCGCTATACAGCGTTGGCAATAGACATCTAAATTATCGGCATGGCATTAAAGTATGGTGTCCAATCGTCGGAGGATATTACAAAATGTTATAAAGTCATTCTGTTTGCAGACTACGTTACCTTCCTAAAACGTATGCCGCTGTATCGACAGTATAACTTCATGTTCAGAACATAAAATTAGTACATATGTTAGAGACGGGGTCCTTAATTTCATTACGGATAAGGAGATCGAGTGCCGAAGCGTTCTGGTACGTTTCCACCCACTTTGAGAGTCAGACGGCTAAGTCAATATCTACACCTATCCTGTGATTCGGATAATCAAACCAGGTATTCCTGGAGTAAATCCGCTGAACAGTACTGACAATAAACAGATTAATTCACGGTTTGAATAGAAAAGTAAAGCGTCAATCTGTTTAGAGACCAACCATCAAACATTTACTCCTGGAATACCAGAATTGTCTCTCGTAATCAGGGGAGAGGTGCAGCTATTGACATAGAAGTGTGACACTCATGGATGGTGGACACATTCTCGAACCGTTTTACCCTGGATCATCGAATTCCCACATGATACTATCGTAGCCGTCACCAAAATGTATACGAACATGCATCTGTAAACACGAAGTTATACTCTCGATGCAGAGGGTTAGCTTCAGGGAAGGTTAACTCTTCGTTAATGCGTTTGACTCTATACGTATAGGTAATTCTCTACAACGGTTTGATGCTCTGCTTTAATGTTCATATCGTGAAATATGCTGTCTATTGCCAATACTGTTCACCGGATTATTTCAGGAATGCCTGGCATTACTCTCGGAATCACAGGACAGATGAAGCTTCTGACTTAGACGTCCGACCGTCAATGATGGTGGTGCCGTTCTTGTACGGTCTGACGATCGACCTTCTACGCTTCCACGAATATGAAGTCATACTCTCGCTACAGCGGGTGAGGTTCGTGGACGGTTCGACCTTCTGTAAAACGATTGACTTTATAACAATTGGAAACGATCACAAAGGGTTTGATGCTCAAGATTCTACTTCATACATGAAATTAAGGTGACCGCCAGTTAAGTGTGTACTAATTTGTTTCCATCAACATGATATTATACTCTCGATTCAGTGGGTTTTGTTTCTGGAGGGTAAGGTCTTCGGTAAATGGTTTGACTTTATACCAATTGGTCAGGGTCTCAAACGGTTTCACGCTCTACTTAAATATTCAAACCGTCGACTCATGTGACCATTGCCAATAGTGTACAGTTTATTGACTCTGGCCATGCGTGGTTTGACTCCTGGTATCACAGGATTGGTGAGGAATTGACTGAGCTGTGCCACTCTCAAAGATGGTTACTAATGATCTGGACAGGTTACTTCTCGATCTCCTTATTCATCCATAAAATAAACGTGCCCATCACTAAAATAAATACAAATTTCCGTCTATAAACACGTAGTTATACCCTTAATACAGCGGGGTTGGTTCTCGGAAGGTAAGTCGTTGCGACAAAGATTGACACTATAGCAATAGGTAATGTCCTACAAAGGATTGACGCCCACCTTTAATATTGATACCGTGAATGAACGAGTCCATTGGTAATTCTGCACTGCGGATTGACGTCCGGAGTACCTGGCCTGACCCTCGGAACCTCATGATAATTTTAGCCACCGATTATGCAGCTCGACACTCATAGCAGGTGGTAACGTTCTCGGAAGTATTGAACTTCGATCTTCCAAATCATACATGAAATCAAGATCACCGGTTAATCTGTCGGAGGGTAAGGCCTTCGGTAAGACTTTTGATTTTACACGAATTGGTAACGATCTCAAACGGATTGACGCTCTGCTTTACTATCCAAACCGTGAATTAAGGTGTCTATTGGCAATACTGTTGAGCGGATTTACTCCAGCAATACGAGGTTTGACTGCCATAATCACTGGATAGGTGAGGCTACAGACTTTGCCGTTCGTATCTCACAGACGGTGGTACCGATCACGAACGCTTTGGCCCACGATATTTATATTTACACACAAACCTGTATTGCTCGTCCGTTAAGATATCTACTAATTTGTTTCACTGCACATTAAGCAGGATACACGCTACAGCGGGTTAAATTCTCGGAAGTTAAGGCATTCGGTAAAAGGTATGACTTCATGCGCACTGGTATCGTTTTCATGTAGTGTGACGCTATATTTTAGTATTCAGTCCTCGAATTAAAGTGTCTATTGGCAATAATCTTCAGCGGATTTACTCCAGGAATACCTGGTTTGTCTCGCTCAATCTCTGGAGCGATGAAGCTGTTGACTTATCCGCTCGACTCCCACAGATGGTGGAAATGTCCTCGAACTGCTTGTCACTCGATTATTCCATTCACACGCTAAAATAAGGTGTCCGTCACTTTCAAATGTCTACTAATTTGATTCCGTGAGGTAGTATGTAGGACACTCGCTACAACTGGTTAGGTTTTTGGAAGGCAATGTTTCCGGTACAAAATTTAACCATATATCAGTCGGTACCGTTCTACGATGTTTCGAATATCTATATTACTATTTAGACCGTAAATTAAGGTGTCCCTTGTCAGTACTCTTCAGCGGATTTACTTTCGGAATACCCGGATGGCCACTCGGAATCACAGGATAGGTGGAGCTACTGACTCAGACGTTTGACTCTCATAGATGGCGGCAACGTTATTGAGCGGTTTGGCCCTGCATCTTCTGATTCGGACATGAAGTTAAAGTGCCCGTCACAAAAATGTTTACTACCTTCTGCCTATGAATACGAAGTTATACTCTCGATACGGCGAGATAGCGTCTGCGAGGGTGGGGCTATCTGTAAAATGTTTGACTCTTTACCAATAGGTAACGTTCTACAACAGCTTGGCTGTATGCTTCTGTATTCAAGCCCTGAATTATGGTGTCTATTGTAAATACTGTTCAGCGAATTTACTCCAGGAATACGTGGGTCGACGCTCGGAATCACAGGATGGGTGAACCTGTTGTCACGCCCGTTCTATTCTCAGAGACGTCGATAACGTTCATGAACGTTTTGACTTTCGGTATTGCTATTCGTGCATGAAAATACGGTGCCCGTCTGCTAAACGGTCCACTAATTTGTTTCCGTCAACAACAAGCAAGACACGCTACAGCAGGTTAATATTCACGGCAAGTAATGTATTTGGATAAAAGGAATGACTTTATACGAATTGGTTATGACCTCCGACGGTTTGTCTCTCTGCTTTAGGATTCAAATCGTGAATAATGGCGTCTGTTGTCAATACTTTTCAGCGAATTTACTGCAGGATAACCTGGTTTGAATCTCAGAATATCAGGATAGGTGACGCTACTGACTTAGCCGTTCGACTCTAAAATAGGTGGTAACTTTCTCGAACGATTTGACCATCGATCTTCTAATTCATGCATGAAATTAAGGTGCTCGTGACTAAATGGAATACTAGTTCATGCCTCTGATTGCGGGGCGACACTCTCGATACAGCTGGTCAGTGTATCGCATTGTAAGGCACTCTGTAAGAAGTTTACCCCACATGAATTGGTAATGTTCTACAGCGGCTTAACGGCCAGCTTTAATATTCAAACCGTATATTAAGGAGTCAATGTCCAATACTTTTCAACGGATTGACTACTGGAATACCGGGTTTGCCTCTCCGAATCACAGGATAGGTGAAGCTACTGGCTTAGCTGTTCGAATGGTATTGAAATTGGTAACGATCTCGAACTGGTTTACCGTCGATCTTCTAATTCATTCATGATGATAAGGTGCCTGTCACTGAAATGATCACTAATTTCTTTCACTGAGCATGGAGCTATAATCTCGATACAGCGCGTTATTTTTTCGGACGGCTAGGTCTTCCGTAAAACGTTTCACTTTATACAAATCGGTAACGCTCTCAAACAATTTGTCGCTCTCCAGTAATAATTATAGAGTGAATTGAGGTGCCCATTGCCAATGGCGTATAGCGGATTGACTTCTGGAATACCTGTTATGACTCTCGAAGGCACACGATATCTCAAGCTACGGACTTAGCCGTTCGAATCTCACAGAAGGTGGTAACGGTCTCGAACGGTCTGACACACGATCTTCTAATTCATGCATGAAATTAATGTGTCGGATACTAAAATGTTCACTAATTACATTCTCTGAACACGAAGTGACGCTCTCTATGATGCGGGTGAGGTTCGTGGAAAGTACGGACTTCGGAAGAACGTTTGACATTATAACAATTGGAAACGTTCACAAAGGACTTGACGCTCAATCTTCTAATTCATACATGAAATTAAGGTGACCGTCACCAAAACGTAAATTAATGTGATCCTCTGGACACGATGTTACAGTCCCGATACATTCGGTTTGGCTATCGGTGGGTCAGGTTATCAGTAAGGCGTTTGACATTATACAAATTGGAAGCGTTCGCAAACGTTTTGTCGTTCTACTTTAGTTTTCAAACCGCGAATTAAATCGTCTATTGCCAATACCTTTTAATGGATGTTCACCCAGAATACCTGTTTTCGCTCTCTGAATACAGGATGGGAGAAGCTATAGCCTTTGTCTCTCGACACTCAAAGCTGGTGGTTACGTTCTCGCACTGCCTTGAACACGATCTTCTAATTCATACATGAAGATATGTTGTCCATCACTGAAATGAGAACTAATTTTTTCTGTGAACACGAAGTTATTCCCTCGATGAAGCTGGTGAGTTTCGCGGCTGTTAAGGTCTTGGGTAAATCGATTGACTTTATAACAATTGGTAACGATCTCAAACTGTGTGACACTCTATTTTAATATTCAATGCGTGAATTATGGTGTCTCGTCCCGATACTCTTCAGCGGGTTTACACCCGGAACACCTGGCTTGTCCATTGGAGTCACAGGATATTTGAAGCTATTGACTCTGCAATTCGAGTGTCAAAGGAGGTGGTAACGTTCCTGAACGGACTCACAATCAACCTTCTGAGGCATACATGAAATTGTGGTGCATATCACTAATATGTATACTAATATATTTCTATAATCACGATGTCATACTCTCGATACTGCAGGCTATGTTCTCGGAATGTAAGACAATTTGTATAAGGTTTGACCGTATACGAATAGATAACGTTCTATAACGGAGCGACAGTATGCCTTAATATTCATAACTTGAACTATGTCGTCCATTGCCAATGCTGTACCGGGCATTCAGTCCCAAAGTACCTCGCCTGACTCTCACAATCACAGGATAGGTGAAGCTGTTGACAGAGCCGTTCGACTCTCAAGGAAGGTGGAAACGTACTCGAATAGTTTAACATTCGATCCTCCAGTTCATACACGAAATAAGGGTGCCCGTCACTCTAATGTATTCTAATTTGTTTCTGTTTACATTAAGCAACACACTCGCTGCTGCGGGATAGGTTGTCGGCAGGAAAGGTAATTGGTAAAACGTATGATGTTCTAACAACAGGTAACTTTCTCACACGGTTTCACGTTCTACGTTAATATATAAACCGTTAGTTAAGGTGTCCATCACCAATAGCGTACAGCGTATTCACTCCCGGCATACCTGGCTTGCGTAACGGAATCGCAGGGTACGTAAAGCTATTGAATATTCCGTTCGACTAAAAGAGAAGATGGGAACGTTCTCTAACGGTTTGACTCTCGATAATTCTGTTCATACATGGTAATATGGTGTGTTGCAACTGTAACGTCTACTGATTTGTTTCCGAGTACAATAAGCAAGACACTGACTACAGCAGGTTAGGATCACGTACGGTATCCCATTCGGTAAGAAGAATGACTTTATACGAATAGGTAATTTTCTCCGACGGTTTGACTGTTTACTTTGATATTCATACCGTGAGTTATATTGTCTATGGCAAAACTGTTCAGCGGATTTACTCTCGGAATCCCTAGTGTGACACTTGGAATCATGGAATGGGTGAAGCTATCGACTTGGCCGTTTGTCTCTTGACGAACGTGGTAACGTTCTCGAACGGTTTGAAGCATCTTATTCATACAGGAAGATATGGTGCCCTTCACTAAGATGTATACAACGTTCTTCCTCTGAAGACCAAATTATACTCTCGATTTGATGCGATATGCTTCGGAGGGTAAGGGATTCAGTAAAACCTTTTACTTTATCGAACATTGTAACGTTCTCATACCGATTGGCTCTGCATTTTAATATTTATACCGTCAAATAGGGTGCCTAATGCCAATACTCCACAGCGTATTCACTCTGAGAATACATCGTTTGACTCTCGGTATCGCTGGATACGTTAATCTATGAATTTAGCCATTCCACTCCCAAAGAAGGTGGTATCGTTCTCTAAAAGTTTGACCCTTGACCTTCATATACATGCATGAAGTTATGGTGCCGCCACTAAACCGTATACTAATGTGCTTCCCTAAACACATAGCTATACGCTTGATACGGCGGCCTAGCATCTCCGTCGGTAAATCTTTCGGTTAAACGCTCGACTTTACAACTGTTAGTAACGCTCTCACACTGTGTGACGCCCTATTTTATTATATTCGCCGTAAAATAAGGTGCCCATTGCCAATACGCTTCAGCGGATTTACCCCCGCGTGCCTGATTTTTCTCTTGGAACCACAGGATTGGTGAAGCTAATGACTTATCCGTTCGAATCTCAAAGAAGGCGGCAACTTTCGGGAACCGTTCGACACTCCATCTTCTAATTCATATTTGAAAATCAGTGGTGCTTTCGCTATAATGTCTACCTATTTGTTTTCATGAGCACTAAGCATGATTCTCGCTATACTGCGTTAGCTTCTAGGACGGTTATGTACTCGGTAAAAAGAGTGACTCTATACCAAATGGTAATGTTCGTCGACGGATTGACCATCTGCTTTAATTCATACCGGGAATTAATGCGTCGAATGCCAAAGCTACTCAGCGGATTTACTACTGGTATACTTCGTGTGACTATCGCCATCACAGGATCGGTGAAGCTATCGCCATAGCGTTTGGACTGCGAAAGACGGTGGTTCCTTTCTGTGACGGTTTGACACTTGAATTTGGTATTTATACATGACAACGTGGTGCTCGCCTGCTAACACGTCTACTAATATGTTTCTGTGAACATTAAGGACGGCACAAGCTACAGCGGGTTCGGTTTTCGGACGGTAAGGTATTCTTAAAAAGAAAGAGTCTATATGAATTTTCATTTATCTCCCACGGTTTGTCTCTCGACCTTCATATATATGCCGGGGACTAAGGTGTCCTTTGTCATTGCTGCTCAGCCCGCTTACATCCGGAATACCTGGCTTGGCCCTCGGTATCACAGGATATCGGAAGCTATTTACTGAGCTTTTCGACCCACATACAGGGTGATAACGTTCTCGCACGTTTCGAACCTCTATCTCCTAATTCGTACATGAAATTAAGGTGCCCATCACAGACATGTATAATAATTCGTTTCTCTGAATGCAAAATTCCACTCTGAATACAGAGGGTTTGAGATCTCGTAACGTCAGGCCTGGTGCACAAGGTTTGACTCTAAAGCAACAATTAATGTTCACCGACGGTACAACTCTATACATTAATGATCAATCCGGGAATTGTGTATTGCATCCATAGTTCAGCGGATCTACTCCCGGAATGACTGGTGTGACTCTCGGACTGTCAGGTAACGGGAAGGTATTGCAATAGCTATGGGACACAGAAAAAGGTACCTAACGTTGTCGAATGTTTTAACACTGGATCTTCTAATTCATACATGAAATTAAGGTGCCCGTCACTAAAATGTAAACTATTTGTATCTCTGATCACGAATTTGTAACGTCGATACAGATGACTAGGTTCACAGAATGTATGGTTTTATGTACAGTGTTTGACATTATACAATCTGGTGACGTTCTCCAACGGGTATACGCTATAACTTAATTACCACCAGCAAATTAAAGTGCTAACTGCTAATAGTATACAGCACATTTACTCCTGACATACTAGGCTTGACTCTCGGAATCGCAATTATAGGTGATTATTGACTCAGCCGTTCGACACTCAAAGAGAGTGGTAACAATCTGGAAATGTTCGATCCCCGATCTTCTAATTCATACATAGAATTACGGTGTCCGCCCGGTAAAATTTCCAATAATTTCTTTTCCTGAACCCGAAGATATGCCCACGATACAGCGGGTTATTATCTCCAAAGGTAAGGTATCCGGTATGGAGTATGACGTTACAGTAATTGGTACCGTTCTCCAGCGAGTTGACTCTGTTCTTTAATATTCATACCGTGAGTTCAAATTCAAAGATACCGTTTGGTAGCAAGTCAAACACTTTACATATGGCCTTATCGTCCAAGTATCTAACCCGCTGTTTCGAGAGTTAGGTACGCGTTTATGGAAACATATTGTTATACATTTTAGTTAAGGACACCTTAATTTCATGTATCAATAGGAAGATCTAGTATCAAACCGTTCAAGAACGTTACCACCTTCTCTAAGAGTTGAACGGTTAAGCTTACAGTTTCACCTGTCCTGTGCTTCGGTGAGTCAAATTGGATATACCGGGAGTCAATCCTCTGTACACTATTGGCAATGGACGCCTTAGATCACGGTTAGAATATTAAAGTACTGAGTCAGATATTTGTATACCTACACGCGATGATGTCAAAAGTTTCACACAAAACCTTACACTCGGAGACCTTAACCCAATATATTTAGAGTATTCCATCGTACTCAGAAGTACAAATTAGTATACACTGCAGTGAGGGGCACCATAATTTCATGTATGAATGAGGAGATCGAGGGTGAAACCGTTCTAGAACCTTACCACCTTTTCGTGAAATCGTATATATAACACAATAGCTTCACCTATCCTGCGGTTCCGAGAGTCAGACCAGGATTTCCGGGTGTAAACACGGTGAACAGTATTAGTAATGGACAACTTAATTCACGGTTTGAAGAGTAAATATAGAGCGTCAAACAGTTAGAGAAAGTTACCAATACCTATAAAGTGAAAAGCTTTCCCGAAATCATTACCCTCCGAAAACATAACCCGCTGTATCGAGAGTATAACTTCGTGTTCAGAGGAAGAAATTAGAAAACATATTTGTGACTTGGACATTAATTTCATTTTGAATAAGAAGATCGAGCGTCAAACCGCTCTAGAATGTTGTCACCTTCTGTGAGAGACGAACGGTTAAATGTGTAGCTTCACCTATCCTGAGATTCTGAGAGTCAAGCCAGGTATACTGGAAGTATATCCGGTGAACAGTATTCTCAATTGGTGCCATAATTCACTGTTTGAATATTAATGCAGACCGCTAAACTATTTCAGAGCAATGGCAATTGATGTAAAGTCAAACACTTTACAGGTGGCCTTACAATTGACGAAGCTATCCCGCCGTATCGAGAGTATAACTTCGTGTTCAGAGAAAGAAATTAGTCCTTCATTTCTGTGACGGGCACATTAACTTCATGGATGAATTAGAATATCGATGATCAAGCTGTTGGAGAACGATAGCAACCTCTTTGAGAGTCGAACGGATAAGTCAAAAGCTCCACCTATCATGTGATTCCGAGAGTAAAAACACGTATACCAGGAGTAAGTCCGCTAAGGTATCCGCAATAGACACCATACTGCGGAGATTGAACATAAAAGTAGAGAGTCAAACAGAGAACAGTACCAATTCGCATGAGAACATTCGTATTGCCGAAGTCCTTACCATCCGTGATGTTAACCCGCTGTATCGATAGCATAACTTCCTCCTTAGAGGCACATAATATTATACATTTCTGTGCCGGCACCGTAATTTTATGTGTGAATTAGATAATAGAAGGTCAAACATTTCGAGATCGTTAACACCCATTTCGAGATTTGAACGGCTGTGACAACAGCTTCACCTATCCTGTGATGGCAAGGCGTAAACCAGGCAATCCGGGAGTAAATCCGCAGGACAGGATTGGTAACAAACACCTTCATTCACTGTTCGAATATTAAACATGAGCATCAAACCGTCGTATAACTTTACCTACTAGCATAGAGGCAAACTATTTACCGAAAGCCTTCCCTTCCGTGCAGCTATCACGCCTTATCGAGAGTATAACTTCGTGATCATGGAAGCAAATTCTTATACACATTAGTGACAGTCACCTTAATTTGATGTACGATTTAGAAGATCGAGGGTCGATCCTTTCGAGAACGTTACCACCTCCTTTAAAGTCGAACGGCTAAGTCTATGGCATAACCTGTCCTGTGATTCAGAGAAACAAATTAGGTACTCCGGGATTAAATCCGCTGATCCGTATTGCCATTAGGCATATTATTTCTCGGCCTGAATATTATAGTATAGTGCCAAGCCATGTGAGAACGTTACCAAATTTATCGAGTTAAACCTTCTACCGAACGCCATAGCTGTCGTGAATTTAGTCCGCTGCATAGAGAGTATAACATAGCGTTCAGAGGAACCAAATACTCTGAATATTTGCAGCGGGCACCTTAAATTCTTGAAAGAATTCGAAGATAGACTGTAAGACCGTTCAAGAACGTTACCGCCTTCTTTGAGAATCGAACGGGTATGTCAGTAGTTTCACCTGTCCTCTGATTCCGAAAGACAAACCAGGCATCCCGAGAGTTAACAAACTGTACACTATTGGCAATGGACAAATTAATTCACGGTACGAGTATTAAGGTAAGAAGTCTACTCCTTGTAGAACGTTACCTATTGGTAAACTGTCAAAAGTTTTAACGAATACCTTACCTTCCAAGGACCTAACCCGCTGCATCGAGAGTATAACTTCGTGTTCAGAGAAAGATACTAGTATTCATTTCAGTGAAGGGCACCGTAATATCGTGTATGAATTAGAAGATGGACGGTCAAAACATACGGGAACCATATAAACGTTTGTGAGAGCCGATCGGCTATGCCAATAGCTCCACCTATCCTGAGATTCCGAGAGTCAAGCCAGGTAATCCCAACGTAAATCCGCCGATGAATATTGGAAACATATACCGTTATTCGCGGAGTGAATATAAAAGCAGGCCGTCAAGTCATTGCAGAATATTACCTATTCGTGTTGAGTCAAACTTCCTACAGAATGCCCTACCCTCCTAAAAACTAACCCGCAGTATCTAGAGTATAACAGCGTATTCAGAGGTGCCAAATAGTATACGTATTAGCGACAGGAACCTTATCTTCGTGCATTTATTAGAAGATCGAGTGTGAAAAGCTTCGAGAAGGATACCACCATCTGTGATATACGATAGACTAAATCAATCGCTATACATACCCTGTGATTCGGAGTCAGCCCAAATACTCCGCGAGTAAGTACGCTGAACACTTTTGACAATAGACACCTTAGTTCACGGTTTGAGTATTAAAGTAAGGCGCCAAATCGTTAGAGAGCGTCTCCACTTGCTACAAAGTCAAACGCCTTACCGATGACCTTACCTTCCGTAAAACTGACGCGCTGTATCGAGAGTATAACTTCGTATCCAAAGAAAGAAATTGGCCTTCATTTGAGTGATGGGTATCTTAGATTCGCGTATGAGCCAGAATATCAAGTGTCATGCCGTTCGAGAAATGTACCAACTTCATTGAGGCCTGAACGTCTGAGTTAATAGCATCACCTATCCTGTGATTCCGAGAGTCAACCTTCGAATTTAACGAGTAAATCCGCTACATGGTATTGGCAATGGACACCTTAAATAGCTGTTTGAACATTAAAGTAGGGTGTGAAACCGATTGAGAACGTTACCAGATGGCATACAGTGAAACGATTTGCCTAAGACCTTACCCTCCGTGAGCCTAATTCGTTGTATCGATGGTGTCACTTCGTGCTCAGCGAAACAAGTAAGCAGATATTTTAGTGACGGGCACCTTAATATCATGTATGAATTAGATCATCGAGGGACAAACCTTTCGAAAACGATACAACCTTCTTTGTGAGCCGAATGTTCAAGTCTATTGCTTCACCTGTCCTGTGATTCCTAGTGTCAAATCAGGTCATCCGCGAGTAAATCCGCCGAACACTAATTGAAATTGACACCTTAGTTCACGGTTTGAATGTTAAAATAAAGAGCCAAATCGTTAGAGAACGTTACGAATTGCTCTAAAGTTAATCGCATAACCGAGGACCAAATCCTCCGAGAAAAGAACCCGGCTTATTGGTAGAATAGCTTCGCGATTAGAGAAATATTTTTGTATATAATTTTGTGACGGCACGTTAAATTCATGAAAGAATTATATTATCGAGGCTAAAAGCGTTCGTGTACGTTACCACCTTCTGTGAGAGCCGGATGGTTAAGTCAATAGCATCACATATCCAGTGATTCGGAGAGTCAAACCAGTCACTCCGGGAGTTAAACCGCAGAACAACATTGGCAAAAGAGACCTTAATGTGCGGAATGAATATTATAGTTGAAAGGAGATCCATTGGAGAACATTACCAATTTGTTTACAGTAAACTTTTTACGGATGGCATTACCTTCCGAGAACCTAACCCGGAGTATCAAGAGTATAACTTCTTACTCAGAGAAGCAAATTAGTATACATTTTATTGTGCGGCACATTAATTTCCTTTATGAATTAGAAGTTCGACGGACAAACAGTTCGAGAACGTTACTACCTTCTGTGAGAGAAGGACGGCTGAGTCTACAGCTTCACCTATCCTGTGATACGGAGAGGCAAACCAGATATTCCGGGAGTAAATGCGCTGTAGATTATTGGCAATAGACACCTCAATTCACGGATCGAATATTAAATATTAAACTGTAGTGTTAAATGTCTTATAATATGCCTTATCCTCTGAAAAATTGACCCGCTGTATCGAGAGTATAACACCGCGTTGAGGGGTACGAACTAGTATTCAATTTAGTACCTAGCACTTTAATTTTATGCATGAAATAGAAGATGGATTGTCAAACCGATCGGGAAC
Source organism: Lasioglossum baleicum (assembly GCF_051020765.1). Classification (NCBI taxonomy): domain Eukaryota; kingdom Metazoa; phylum Arthropoda; class Insecta; order Hymenoptera; family Halictidae; genus Lasioglossum; species Lasioglossum baleicum. The sequence continues at coordinate 143,108 of NW_027469343.1, forward strand.
GTTACCACGTTCTGTGAGAGTCGAAAGGCCAAGTCAGTAACTTCAGCTATCCTGTGCTTGCGAGAGACAAACCAGGTACTGTGGGAGTAAATCCGCTGTACAGCATCGGTATTAAAAACACTACATCCCAGTATAAATATTAAAGTACAGTGTCACATAGTTGACAACGCTCACTATTGGCAAGGAGTCAAACATTCTACCGAAGGCATTAGCTTACGATATGCTGACAAGGTGCATCGAGTGTGTTGCATAGTGCTCGAGGTTACAAATTTGTAGACATTTTAGCAGACGGAAGAATTATACTCACGTATAAATAGAATAATCGACAGTCAGACCGTTCGGGATCGCTACCACCTTCCTTCGGAGTCATGCGTCAATGCCAACAGCTTCACCTATCTTTTATTTCAGAAAAGCAAACCAGGAATGCCGGGAGTAAATCCACTGAATAGTGTTGACAGTAGACATCATAATTCACGTTATAAATATTACAGTACGGAGTCAAACCAGGTATAACATAAACAATTCTTATAAAGACAAACTTTTTACTGACGGCCTTACCTTCCGAGAAGCCTTACCATCTGTATCGAGAGTATAACTTCGTGTTCAGAGAAAGAAATTACTCGCCATTTCAGTGACTGGCACCTTAACTTCATGTACGAATTCGATGATCGATGGTGAAACCTTTCGAGGACTCTAACAACCTCTCTGAGAGTCGTAAGAATAAGTCAATGTCTTCAACTGTTCTGTGGATCCGAGAGTCATACCAGGTATTCCCGAAGGAAACCGCTAAAAAGTATTGGCAATAAACAGCTTACTTCACGGTATGAATATTAACGTTGAGCGTCAAACGCTTGTGGATCTTTACCTATTCGTATAGAATCAATCTTCATTCCGAAGGCCGTACCTTCCGAGAAAATATCCCGCTATAGCGAGAGCATGACTTCATGTTCGGAGAAGCAAATCAGTAAACATTTTAGTAACGGGTACCTGAATTTCATGTATGAAATACATGATTGATGTGTCAAACCGTTCGAGAACCCTAACACCTTCTTTGAGAATCAAACGGCGAAGTCAATAGCGTCACCCTTCCTGTGTTTCTGTTGGACGGACCAGGAATTCCTGCAGTCAGTGCGCAGCACACTATTTTCAATGGACTCTATAATTCAGAGTTTCAATTTTAGTGTAGAGTACAAAATCGTTTGAGGACGTTACCAGTTTGGTATAATGACAAACGATTCACCGTAGACATTACCCACCGAGAACTTAACCCTCTGTACCGACAGTCCAAGCTGGTGTTCAGAGAAACGAACTGTAATTTGTTATAATGCCGGGCACCTTAATATCATGTATGAATATGAATCTCGAGAGTCAAATCTTTGCAGAACGTTACCACGCCTCTTGAGAGTCGCACAGTTAAGTCAATAACGTCACTTTTCCCGTGATAGCGGTAGTCAACCAGCTGTACCGGGAGTATATGCGCTGAACAGTATTGGCCTTATACACATTGTTGCACTGTGTAAAAGTTAATGTACTCAGTCGAACCGTTGAAGCGCTTTACCACTTTGTATCCAGTCAATTTTTTTACCGCAAGCATTCAGTGTGGTGAATCCAATCCGCCGTATCGAGAGTGTAACATTGCGTTCAGTGGAACAAATTACTTTAAATATTAGTGACAGGCTCCGTAACTTCATGTATGGAGTAGGAAATCGAGTGTCAGACCATACGATACCGATCCCACCTGCTTTGAGAGTGACAGCTAATTCAATAGCTTCTCCTATCCTATGATTCCGATAGTCATATCAGGTTATACTGGAGTAAATCCGCTGAAGAGTATTGGCGATTGACACCTTATTTCATGGTATTAATATAAATGTTTGGAGTCAAACTGTCGGAGAACATTACCAATTCGTATAGAGTCATGCCTCCATTGAATACCATTGGCAACGATCTGGAGCGGTTTGGCCCTCGATCATCTGATATGTACATGAAGTTAATGTGCCGGTCACTGAATCGAATACTAATGTTTTTCTGTGGACTCGAATTTATACTCTCGAAGACGCCGCTGAGGTTCGGGGAAGGTATGGCCTACACCTAAACGTTAGACCTTATACTAATTGATAACCCTCTCAAGCGTTTTGACGATCTACAGTAATATCCACACCTCGAATTAAGGTGTCTATTTCCAACCCACGTCACCGGACTTTCTTCCGGAATATCTGGTTTGACTCTGCGAACCATTGGATAGGTGAAGCTATTGACTTAGCGGTTCGTCTCCCACAAAAGGTGGTAACGGTATCGAACGGATTGGACATCTATCTCTTAATTCATGCTCGCAATTATGGTTTCCGACTGTAAAATGTATACCTATTTTATCCTCTCAACACGAAGTTATTCTCTCGATGCAGCGGGTCAGGTACGCGGAAGGTACGGCCATCTCTAAAACGTTTGGCTATCTTACAGTTGGTAACGTTCACATACGGGTTGACGTTCAATTTTAATATTCAAACCCTGAATTAAGGTGGCCAATGTCAATAATGTTCAGCGCATTTGCTTCCGGAATACCAGGTTCGAGTCACGGAATCACAGGATAGCTGATGCTAATGACTTAGCTGTGCGAATCTCGCAGGAAGGTGTACCGTTCTGGAACAGTATACCTATCGATCTCCTTATTCATACATGAAATGTTGATGCCCGTCATTATAAGGAACAATAGGTTGTTTCCCTGAACACGAATTTGGACTATCGATATAGCAGCTTAGCTTTTCGCACGATAAGGCTGTTTCGAAAATGTTTGACTTTATAGCAGTTTGTAACGTGCTCACACGGCGTGACGCTCTATTTTGATATTCAAAACGTGAACTTTGGTGTCTATTGCCTATACTGTTAAGCGGAATTATTCCTTCAATAACTGGACTGGCTCTAGGAATCACAGGTTAGGGGACTCTACTGACTTAGCCGTTCAAACCTGAAAGATGGTGGTACCGTTCTACAATAGATTGAATCGCGATTTAGCTAGTCATACGAAAGTCTCCGTTTGCCAAAATGTCTACTAATTTGTGTCCATGAACACTAAGCAAGGTGCTCGCTACAACGGTATAGGATTTAGGAAGTTAAGGCCCTCGTTAAAGATTTGACGCTTTGTCAATATGTAACGCTTTCAAATGGTTTGACGCTCAATTTTAGTATTCAAACCGCTAATTAAGGTGTATATTGCCAATACTATTCAGCGGATTAACTCCCGGAATACCTGATTTGTCTCGCGGAATAATAGGTTAAGAGGTGCTTATGATTTTGCTTTGTGTCTCTCAAAGAACGGGGTAATGTCCAGGAACGGTTTGACCATCGATCTTGTAATTCATACATGAATCTGAGGTGCTCATTACTAAAATGGATATCAATGTGCATCTAGGATCATGAGGCTGTACTCTCGGTACAGCGGGATACGTTCTCGGAAGGTAACTTATTCTGTAAAAAGTATGACTACACAGCAATTGGTAATGGTTACCAACGATTTGACTCCATACTTTAATGCTTATGCCGACAATTCAGGTGTCAATTGCCAATGATGTACAGCGAATGTACTCCTAGTATTCGTGGTTTGACTCTCGGCATACCCGGATCGGTGAAGGTATTAACTTAGCCGTTTGACAGTCAAGAATGGTGGTATCGACCTCGAATGGTTTGAGCTTCGAACTTCCAATTCATACATGATGTTAAGGTGCCGGTCACTGAAGTGAAGATTAATTTTTGTCTCTAAACACGATGTCATACTCTCGAAACTGTGAGTTTGCCTTTCGGATGATATGGCCATCGTTAAAGTGTTTGACTTTACACAAAGTTGCAGTGATCTCAAACGGTTTGACGCTATACTTTCTTATTCAATTCGTGAATTAATGTGTCTATTGGCAATAATACAGTTCTGCGGATTTACTCCCGGAATTCCTGGCTTGACTCTCGGACATTAATATTTATACCGTTAAATATGGTGTATGGTTCCAATACTGCACAGCAGACTGACTCCCGAAATACCTCGTTTGGCACTCGGGATCACTGGATAGGTGAATCTATTGACTTATCTGTGCGACTCTCAAAGATGGTGGCAAAGCTCTGGAAGAGTTTGCCTCACGATCATTTAATTCATACAAGAGATTAAGGTGCGCGACACTAAAATGTATACAAATTTCTTCCACTGTACACCGTCATGTACTCTCTATATAGCGCGTTATTCTTTCCAAGAGTAAGGCGTTCAGTAAAACGTTTGACTTTATTCCAATTGATATGGTTCATAAACGGACTGCCTCTGATCATCATCATCCATTGCGTGAATTATGGTGTCTGTTTCCAAAAGCGTTCAGTGTATTTACACCGGGAATACATGATTTGACTCTCAGAGTCACATTATAGTTGAAGCTACTGTGTTAGTTGTGCGATTCTCAAAGAAGGTGGTAACGTTCCGGAAGAGTTTGCCTCGCGATCTTCTGATTCGTAGAAGAAATTGTGATCCCCGTGACTAAAATTTATACCATTCTGCAACTCTGGACACGAAGTTATACCCTCTATACAGCGGGTTAGTTTCTCGGATGGTACTGCATTCAGTGAAAAGTTAGACGCTATACCAATAACTTAAGTTGCACATCTGTGTGACACTGATCTCTAATATTTATACCGGGAAACAGGGTTTTCAATCCCAATGCTTTACAGCGGATTTACTCCCAGAGTACCTAGTTTGACTCTCGGAACCACAGCATAGGTGAAGCAATTGGTTTAACCGTTTGACACCCAACGAAGGTGGTCAGTTTCCCGATCTGTTTGACACTCGACCTTCTAATACACGCAATTAAGATGCCCGTCGCTAAAATGGATACTACTTGGCTTCTGTGGACACGAAGTAATACTCTCTATACGGCGTATTATCTTGTGTGAAGGTGAGGACTTCGGTTATAAGTATGATTCTATTCCAATTCGTAACGTTCTGCGACTCTGTATCTCGAGGCATTAATATGTATACCGTTAAATAGGGTGTATGATGCCACCACAGCACAGGGGATTGACTTCCGGAATAGCTGGTTTGACTCTTGGAATCCCAGGATAGGTAATACTGCTGACATAGACGTACGACACTCAAAGTCTGTGGTAACGTTCACGAACGCATTGGCTCTCGATGTTGATATTTACAAACAAACATGAGTTTCTCGTCCATTAAAATATTTACTAATTTATGTTCGTGCACATTAAGCAGGACACACGCTACAGCGTATTAGGTTCTCGGAACGTATGATATTCGATAAAATGTATGACTTTATGCGTATTGGTCATGTTCTCCGCCGGTTTGTCCCTCAACATTAATATTTATACCGTGATGTAAGTTTTCAATTGCCAATAAACATCAGCGGACTTACTCCCGGATTACCTTATTAGACTCTAGGAATCACAGGACAGTTGTAGCAATAGAGTTATCCGTTCGACTCTCAAAGTGTGTGGTAACGTTCTCGAACGGTTTGACCATCTATCTAATATTTCATACATGAAGCTTATGTGTCCGTCACAGAAATAAATACTACTTTCATTCTGTTAACACGAACTTATACTCTCGATGCTGCCGGTGTGGTTCGCTGAAGGTAAGGCCTTCTATATACTTTTGACTCTATAACAGTTGGTCCCGCACTCTAACGGTTTGACGCCCTACTTTAATATTCAAACCTCGAATTAAGGTGTTTATTGCCAATACTGTTCAGCGGATTTACTCCCGGACTACCTGGTTTGAGTCTCGGAATCACAGGATAGGAGGAGCTATTTACTTATGTGTTCGACTCACAAATAGGGTGGTAACGCTTCCAAAGGTTAGACGCTGTATTTCAATTTTCAAACCGTGAATGTATGTGTGTATTACCAATACTGTTCAGCGAACTTACTCTCCGATTTCCCGGGTTGACTCTCGGAATCACGATATAGGTGAAGCTACTGACCTAGCTATTCGACTCTCAAGGAAGTCTGTAACGTTTCAACACGGTATGACTCCTGATCTCCCTACTCATACACGGCATTAAGGTGCGAGTCAATAAAATGTCTACTAATTTGTTTCCCTGAACCCGAAATTATACCCACGATACAGAGGGTTACTTTCTCGAAAGGTAAGGTATTCGGTATGGTGTATGACGTTATAGTAATTGGGAACGTTGTCCAGCTGTTTGACTCTGTTCTTTAATATCGTTAGTTAATCTGCACTTAATTCACAGTATGAACAATTTACTGCCAATACGATACATCGCATTTTCGCCCGGAGCACCTGGTTTGACTATTTGAATCATAGCATAGGTGAATCTATTGATATAGACGTTCGTTCTTCGCGGACGGTGGTAACGTCCTCAAACGGTTTGTCACCCTATCTTTTGTTTTATACGCGAAAGTAAGATGACCGATACTAAAACGTATGCAAACTCGTTCCTCTGAACATGCTGCTGTACGCCCGATAGTGAGGGCAAGGCTTTACAATGGTAAAGTCTACGGTAAAACGTTTGAGTTTATACCAATTGGTAACGTTCTCAAACGGCGTGACACGCAATTTTAATGTTCAAACCGTGAACGAAGGTGTCTATTTCCAATGCTGTTCACCCCTTTTACTCCCAGATTACCTGGCTTGATTATCAAAGTCACAGGATATGTGATGCTATTGACTTAGACGTTCGACCTTCGAAGAAAGTGGTAACGATCTCAAACGGTTTGACAATCGATCCACTCATTCATATATGGAAAGAAGGTTTGCTTCTGCTATAATGACTACCAATTTGTTTCCGTGAGCACTAAGCGCGACACTTGCTACTGTGGGATATGTTCTGTGAAGGTTGTGTATTCGGTAAAAAGAATGACACTATACTAATTCGTAATGTTCTCAGACGGATTGACCTTCTACTTTAATGTTCATACCGTGAATTAAGGAATCTATTGCCAATAGTGTACAGTGGATTAACTCCCGGAATATCTGATTGGACTATCGGTATCACAGGATAGGTGCTGCTATAGACTGAGCCGTTCGATTACCAAAGTAGGAGGGAACTTTCTCGAACGGTTACACTCCCGATTATTCGTTTCCTACATGAAAATAAGGTGTCCGTCTGCTGAAATGTCTACTTACTTGATTCAGTGAGCACTACGCGTGACACTCGATGCTGCGTGATTTGTTCTTGGAAGATGATGTATTCGGTCAAAAGAAGGACTTTATTCCAATTAGTAATGGTCCACAACAGTCCGACTCCCTACGTGGATATTTATAACTTGAATAAAGGGGTCCATTTCCTATACTGAACAACGGATTCACTCCCGGTACACCCGGTTCGAATCTCGGAATCACTGGATAGGTGATGCTAATGACTTAGCTGTGCGAATCTGCCAGAAAGTATTATCGTACAGGAGCGGTATGCCTATCGATTTGCTTATTCATACATGAAATGGACGTGCCCGTAACTAAAATGAATAATATGTTGTTACACTCAACACGAATTTTGACTATCGATACAGCAGCATATGATATCGGTGGGTAAGGTCTTCGGTAAAAAGTTTGACCCTATACCAATAGGTAACGATCGACAAAGATTTTACACATCACATTAACATTCGTACCCTGAATTAGCGTGTCCATTGGTAATGCAGCTCTGTGGATTCACTCCCAGGATAAGTGGTCTGACCCTCGGAATCACAAGATAGGTGTATCTATTGATTTAGCAGTTGGACTCTCGAAGTTGAAAGTACTGTTCTCCCTCGGTTTGTCCATCGATCGCCTTAATTATACTTGAAAATAAGGTGCCCCTCTACTAATTTCTTCCAGTGAACACTAAGTAAGCCAATCTCTGCAGCGGGCTGTGTTCGTGGAAGGTAAGTCCATGGGTAAAGGGTTTCACTTAATGCCAATTCGTAACGTTCTACAACTAGTTGACTCTGCACTTTAAAACTTATACATGGAACTATGGTGTATATCGCCAATACTGTCCGGCGGATTTACTGCCGGAATACCTTGCTCGTCTCTTAGAATCACGGTATGAGTGAAGCTGTTGACTTTGCCCATCGACTCGATATGAAGGAGGTATCGGTCTCTAACGATATTGACCCTCGATCTTCTATATAATACAGGAAATTATGGTGCCTGTCACTAAGATTTGGAGTAATTTGTTTTCCAGTATACGAAGTTATGCTGTCGATGCTAGTTTCTCGTATGGCAAGGTCTTCGGTACAACGATTGACGTTATACAACCTGGTAATGTTCGCAAGCGGTATCACGCTATACTTTAATATTCAATCCGTCAATTATGGTGTCTAGGGCCAAAACTGTTCCGAGGATTTAAACCCGGAATACCTCGGTTTGTCTTTCGGATTCACAGGATATGTGAAATTATTCACTTCGCCGTTCGTCTCACAGAGAAGGTTGTAACGTTCTTGGACTGTTTGGCGCTCAATCTACTAACTCATACATGAATTCAATGTGCCATTCACTGAAATGAATACTAATTTCGATCTCTGAACCCGAAGTTTTACTGAAGATACGGCGGGTTATTTTCTCCGAAGGTATGGCCATCAGTAAGGTGTTTGGCGCGATACCAATGTGTAACGTTGGGCAAAGGTTTGACACTCCACTGTAATATTCGTAACATGAATTAACGTGACCATTGGTAATACTGCACTATGGATACACTCCCGGAATACCTGGTTTGAGTCGTTGAATAACTGGATGGGTGATGCTAATGATATAGCTGTGTCTCTTATAGAACGTGGTAACGATTTGGAACGGTTTGACCCTCGAATTTTTGTTTCATACTGGAAACTATGGAGCCTATCACGAAAATGTATACCAATGAGTTTCTCTGATCACGAAGTTATACTCTCGACATGGACGGTTAGCTGCATCGAAGGAAAGGCTTTCGGTAAAAAGTGTGACTATAAACCAATACGTATCGTTCTCTGGGGATTTGGCTTCCTACTTTAATGCACATGCGAGATATTAGGTGTGTATTGCCAAAACTATTCAGCTGATTTGCTCCCGGAATACCTCATTCAACTCACGGAATCACAGGGCAGTTGAGGCTATTGAATTAGCAGTTCGTCTGTAGGAGAAGGTGGTATCAATCTGCAACGGTTTGACCCTCGATCTTCGAATTCATTCATGAAATTAAGGTGCCCGTCGCTAAAATTTATAGCAATTTGTGCCACTGAACACGATGTTATAATCTCGATGCAGCGGGTAATGGTCTGGGAATGTAAGGCATTCGTAAAAAGAGTGTCTCTATGCAAATAGGCTGTGATCTCCGACTGTTTGTCCTTAGATTTAATGGCTGAAACCGTGAATTATCGAGTCAATGGCCTATATAGTTCAGGGAATTTTCTCCCGTAATGACTGGTTTGACTCTCGGAATCACAGGATAGGTGAAAATATTTCCTTACATATGCGACGCACAATGAAGTTGGTAACGTTGTCGAACAGTGTGACCCTCGATCTTCTTATTGATTCATGAAATTAAGGTGCACCTGACAAAATTTGTTATAAATTTGCTTCTCTGAACACGCAGTTATACTCTCGTCACAGCGGGTTAGTTTCTGGGAAGGTAGGGCCATCGGTTGATAGTTTGATCCTATACAAGTAGGTAGCGTTCTACAACGGTTTGTCTAAGTACTTTTATATTAATACGGTGAATTAAGATGTCTATCGTCAATCCTGAACTGCGCAATTACTACCGGAATGCATGGTTGGACTCTCATTATCACATGGTAAGTGATGCTATTGACTTAGCCGTTCTATTCTCAAGGATGTTGGTCACGTTCTCAAATGGTTCGACACTCTATCTCATCATTAACACGTGGAATTGAGGGTGGGGATACTTAATTATATACTAATTTGCTTCAGTGATCACAAAGATACTCTCTCGGTACAGCGCGATAGACTCTCGGTGGGTGAGCACTTCAGTAAAGCGTTTGACTTTATAACAATTGGTAGCTTTGTCAAACCGATTAACGCTCTACATTAATATACATACCGTGAATTAAGGTGTCTATTGCAAACTCTTCAGCGGATTTACTCTCGGCATACCTGGTTTTACTCATGGAACGACAGGATAGGCGAAGTCTGTCATAGCCGTTCATCTCTCACAGAAGGTGTTAACGATATTGATCGGCTTGACTATCGATCGTCTATTTCAATCATGAAATAAAGGTGCACGGCAATAAAATATATAGTCTGAACTCGAAGTTACACACTCGAAACGGCTAGTTTGCTTCTCCGAGTGTAAGGACAGCGGTAAATTGTTTCTCCGTAGGTAAAGCCACCTCTAATGTGATTGTCTTTATACCAATTGGCAATGTCCTATGTCAGTTAGACACTCTTCATTACTATTTAAACCGTGAATTAAAGTGTCTCCTGGTAATACTGTTCAGCGAATTTACTCCAGCAATACCTGTATTGACTCTCCGAATCACTAGAAACGTGAAGCTATTGACATAGCCGTTCGTATCTCATAGAAGGTTGCAACGTTCTCGAACGGATTGACGCCTAATCCTCTAACTCATATGTGAAATTAAGGTGCCCGTCACTAAAATGTATACTAATAAATATATTTGATTACGAAGTTATACACGCGATACCGCGGATTATATTCTCGGTGGGTAAGGGATCAGGCAAATAGTATGTAGTTATGCCAATTGGTAACGTTCACAAACGGATTTACAAGGCTAGACTCTCCGAATCACAGAATAGGTGTTGCTATTGTTTTAGCTGTTCGTTCCTCGCACGCTCTTGCCGTAACGCTCTCGATCGGTCTGACATTCGGTTTGCCACTCTATATGATCATTTGTTCATGAAATTAGGGTGCGAGTCCCAACAATATGTACTTCTTTGGTTCCGTTTAAACTAAAACGATTGACTTTGTACCAATTGGTAACGCTCTCATGCAGTTTCGCGCACTACTTTAATATTGAATCCGTGAATTAAGGTGTCCATTGCCAATACTCTTCAGCGGATATACTGCTGGTATACCTAGTGTGACTCTCATAACCACATGATAGGTGAAGCTATTGTGTTATGTGTGCGACTTTACAATGAAGGAGGTAACTTTCTCGTTCGGTTTGACCGCCGATCTGCTAATCCGCGCATGAAGTTAAGGTGCCCGTCGCTAAAATGTATTCTAATGTGTTTGTCCGAGCTGAAAGTCATAGTCTCGGTACGGCGGGTTTGTTTCGCGGTAGGTGAGGCTTTCTGTATAAAGTTTGACACTACACCCATTGGTGAAGTTCTACAAAGGTTTGTCCCTCTACCTTAATATTAAAACCGTGAATTGAGATGTCCGATGCCAGATGTTTACGCCGGTTTGACTCCCGGAATACCTTGCTTGACCTCCGGAAATACAGGATAGGTGTAGCTATTTATCCAGAAGTTCGGCTCTCGAGAAGGTGGTAACGTTGTGGATCGTTTTGTCCGTCATCCATCTAATTTGTACGTGAAATTAAGGTCTACGGCACTAAAGGGCCTACTAATTTGTTTCCTTGCACACGTAATTATTATCTCGATACTGCGCGTTATGTCCTCGGAATGTAAGGTATTCGGTAAAAAGAATGACATAATACGGGATTGGTACTGTCCTCCGACGGATTGACTCTCTTCTTTAATATTCATACCGTGAATTTAGGTGTCTATTACCAATACTGTTCAGCTGATTTACTCCGGGAATTACTCAACTGTCACGGAATCATATGATCGGTGAAGCTATTGCCTTAGTCATGCCATTGTCGAAATAGGGGGTAACGTTTTCGAACAATTTGACCCTGCATCTTCCTGTTAATACATGCATTTAAATTGTCCGTCTGCTGAAGTATCCACTAATTTGTGTCCATGAGCACTAAGCAAGACACTTGCCGCAGCGGCTTAAGTTCTCGGACGGTAAGGTATCCGGTATAAAGTTTGAGCCTGTATCAGTAGATAACATTCTACGATGGTTCGAATTTCCACATTGCTATTTACACTGTAAATTACGGTTTGCATTGCCAATACTCTCCAGCGGATGTACGCCCGGAAGACCTTGCTTGACACTCGAAATCACAGGATAGATGAAGCTATACACTTAGCCGTCCGTCACGCACAGAAGGTGGTATCATTCTCGAACGGTTTTTCCCTCGATCTACTAATTAATACATGAAATTAAGGTGACCGCCTCGAAAATGTAAATTAATTTGTTCCTCTGAACAGGATGTTATACACTGGACTCAATGGGTTAGGCTATCAGTGGGTGAGGTCATCAGTAAGACGATGGACTTTATATCAATTGGTAACGTTCTCAAAATTATTGACCCTCTGCTTTAAATACTAAGCCAATACCGTTCAGTGGATTTGCTGCCGGAATACATAGCTTCACTTTCGGAATCTCTGGATAGGTGAAGCTATTGTAAGCTATCGTACGTGAATTAATGGTTACATCACTAAATTGAATACCAATGCGTTTCCCTAATCGCGTAGCTGCACTCACGATACAGCGGATTAGCTTCTCGTGCGGTAAGGAATTCGGTAAAACGTTTGAATTTATAGGAATTAGTACCGTTCTTACACCATGTGTCATTCTATTTTAATATTCAGTCCGCGAATTAAGGTGTTTATTGGCAATACTGTGCTGCGGATTACGCCAGGAATATCTGGTTTTGTCTCTTGGAATCGCAGCAATTGGTAAAGCAGTTGACACAGCCGTTCGACTCTGAAAGATAGTGGTAACGGTTTCGAACGGTTTCACCACCGATCTTCTGACTTATGCCTGAAATAAAGGTGCCCGACACTGATATGAATACTAATATTTTTCACCGATCGCGAAGGTCTAGCCTCGATGTAGCGGGTGAGGTTCGCGGAAGTTAACGCCTACGGTAGAACGTTTGACCTGATACCAATTGAGATCGCTCTCGAATGGTTTGTCGCTCTACTTTAACATTCAATTCGTGAATTAAGGTGCTTATTACCAATACTGTTCAGCCAATTTACAACCTAAATAGTTGGTTTGAGTCTCGGAATCTCATGTTGGGGGAAGCTATTGACTTTGTCGTGCGTCTCGCAATGAATCTGGTAATTTTTCAGAAGGTAAAGTCTTCTGTATAACGTTTCACATTCCAGCAATTGGTAACGTTTCCAGTCGGATTGACGCTCCACTATAACATGCAAACCGTGAACAGAGGTGTCTGTTACAAATAGAGTTCAGCGGATTTACTCCCGCAATGACTGGTTTGACTCTAACAATAACAGGATAGGTGAAACTATTGAATTGGCTGTTCGACACTCAAAGAAAGCGGTGATCTTCTCTAACCGTTTGACACCAGGTGATCTAATTCATACATGCAATTAAGGTGTCCGTCACTGAAATGACTAATAATTTCCTTCTTTGAACACGAAGTTATACTCCCGGTACAGCGGGATAGTATTTCGGAGTGTAAGGCCTTCGGTAAAACGTTGGAATTTATTGCAATTAGTAACGTTCCACCGCGGATTGATGGTCTGTATTAATATTCAAACCGTGAATTGAGGTGCCTATTGCTATCACCATTCAGCGGATTTACTCCAAAATACCTGGTTTGCCTCTCCGTATCACAGGATATGCGAAGCTATTGACTTAGCCAATCGAAACTCGCATAAGGTGATAACGTAGTGTTTGACCCTCCATATTCTAATTCATACATGAAGTTAAGGTGGCCGTTACTGAAATGGAGACTAATTTCTTTCTCTAAACACGAAGTTAAACTCTCGATACGGCGGGATAGCTTTGTCAAATGTAAGGCCGCCAGTAAAGTGATTGACTTTATATCAATTTCCAATGCTCTGAAACGGTTTGGCGGTCTGCATTAATATTCAAACCCTGAATTATGGTATCTATTGAGAATACTGTTCAGCGGATTTACTCCCAGTATACCTCAGGATAGGTGAAGCTACACATTTAGCCGTTGGTCTCTCACACAAGGTGACAAAGTTCTCGAGCGGCCTGATACTCGATCTTCTTATACACAATGAAATTAATGTGCCCGTCACAAAAATGTTATCCAATTTCTTCCTTTGAACACGAAGTTATACTCCCAATACAGCGGGTTATCTTTTCGGAGGGTAAGGTCTTCGGTAAAACTTTTTTCATTATAGCTATTAGTAACGATTTCAAACATTTGATCCTCGATCTTTTAATTCATACGCGAATGTTGCAACCTTCTTTGAGATTCGAACGGGTAAGTCAATAGCATCACCAATCCTGTAGTTCCGAGAGACAAATCAGGTACCCGGAGGTAAATCAGCTGAAGCGTAATGGCAATAGTCACCTTAATCCACGCTATGAATGTTAAACCAGACCGTCAACCCGTTGAAGGTCGGCACCCGCTGGTATACATACAGACCTTTTTCCGAAAGCCTTATCTCCCGAGATGCTAACACGCCGAATTGAGTGTGTAACTTCGTGTTCAGAGAAAGATATGAGTATACATTTTACTGACGAGCAGATTAATTTCATGTATGAGTGAGGAGATCGGGTGTCAACCCGTTCCAGAACGTTACCACCTTCTTAGAGAATCGTACAGCTATGTTTGCAGCTTCACCTCTCCTGTGATTTCAAAAGTCAAACTGTGTATTCCGGGAGTAATTGCGCTGTACAGTCAGTGGCAGTAGACACTTCAATTCAAGATATTAACATCAAAGCAGCCCGCCAACCCGTTGTAAAACGCTAATCATTTGGTATAGAGACAAACCTTTTACCGAAGGCCTAACCTTCCGCGAAGCCTAGACTGGTGTAGAGAGTTCTTTTCTGACTGTTCGCGGAAATAAATTAGTACATACTTTAGCGGAGGGACACATTATTTTCGTGTAGGAATAGTATAATCCAGAGTCAAACCGTCCGAGAACGTTACCATCGTCTTTGAGAGTCGCACTGCTAAGCGAGAGGCATCACCGATCATGTGATTCCAAGAGTCAAACAAAGTATTCCGGGAGTCAACCTGCTGTGCACTATTGATATCGCACACCTTATTTAATTGTATAAATGTTAGTGTCCCGAGTTAAACCCTCATAGAACGTTACGAGTTGGTATAGAATCAAACTTATTGCCGAAGGCCTTACCTTCCGAGGAGATGGCACGCCGTATAATGAGTATAACTTCGTATTCAGAGAAGCCACGTGGTATCCATTTTAGCGAAGGGCACCCTAGTTTCCTGTATGAATTCGATGGTCGAGGGTCAAACCGCTCCAGAACGTTACCACCTTCATTGAGAATCGCATATCTAAGAAAATAGCTTCCCCTATCCTGTGATTCCGAGAGTCACACTACGTATGTCAGGAGTAAATCCGATGAATGGTATTCGCTATTGATATCTTAATTCACGGTTTGAATATGACTGTAAAGCCACACCTGTATGAGTGCGTTACCGATTGGTGCAATGTCCAACGTTTTACGGAAGGCCATACCATCCGTGAATCTCACCTGCTGCATGGAGAGTATTAGTTCGTTTCCAGGGAAACACATTAGCATACATTTTCGAGACGGACACGATAACATTGTGCACGAATTTAAAGATTGAGGGTCAAACCGTTCGAGAACGATACCATCTTCTTTTAGAGTCGGGCGGACAAGCCGATAGCCTAACCCATTCCAAGATTACAAAAGTCAAATTTGGTATTCCGTGAGAAAATCCGCTGAACAGTTTGCAATAGACACTTTAATTCACTGTTTGAATAGAATAGTAAAGCATCAACCGTCAAACCTATACCGTTCAGCGCATTTACTCCTGGAATACCTGAATTGCCTCTCGGAATCAAGGGATAGGTGCAGCTATTGACTTAGAACTGTGACATTCAAGGAAGGTGATAACGTTCTCGAACGGTTTGACCATCGATTTTCTCATTCATACACGACATTAAGATGCCCGTCACTAAAATGTCTACTAATTTGAATCGCTAAACAGTATGTCCTTAAACCAATTGATAACATTGACAAACGGTTTTACGTTCTACTTTAATATTCACACCGTAAATTATGGTGACTATTGTCAAAATCGATCAGCGGATTTCCTCCAGGAATACCAGGTTTGACTCTACAGAATCACAGGGTTGGTGAAGCGATTGACTTAGCCGTTCTATTCTCAAAGAAGGTGGTAACGGTCTCGAACGGTTTGACCCTCGATATTCTAATTCATAATTGAAAATAATGTGTGCTTCTGCTACAATGAATACTCGTTTGTTTCCTTGAACAGTAAGCATGAAACTCGTTAAAGCGGGTTAGGTTCTAGGAAGGTTATGTGTTCGGTAAAGGAATGACTTTATACCAATTGGTAATGTCCTCAGACGGATTGACCTTCTACTTTAATATACATAGCGAGAATTATTTGAAATTATCTACTGTTGACAAATATTATTGTGTAAAGTTTGCTGCATTGACATTTTCGACTAGTATTGTAGTGAGCAAATTTTATTGCATATATAGTATGAAAACTTGTTCTATTGAAATTTTCTACTGTTGACAAATTTTATTAAATTTAAAATATAAATCAGCAAATTATTAAGCTTATAGATTGATAATCTATCGATATATTGTAAAATAATGATTTATATGAAATTTCTTTAACAATTAATTTTATACTATTTAGGTAGTATAAATAATTAATTTTGTACTATTTTGGTCGAGTAGTATAAATTAATTTATTATAAATACATAATTTTATAGTATTTTAATAGTATAAACAATTACTTTTATACTATTTTAGTCGAGTAGTATAGATTAATTTATTGTAAACAATTAATTTATATTATGTTAGTCGAGTATTATAAATTAATTTATTATAAATAATTAATTTTACACTATTTTAATGGTATCAATAATTTTACACTATTTTAGTCGAGTAGTGTAACTAATTAATTTTTTATTATTTTAGTCGGGTAGAAAAAAATTATAATCAAATTATAATATTAGTTCATTTAATAAATATAATATGAAATATAATTTATTTACTATTTATATGTTTATTAGTTATGTTGTAATAATTTATTTAAATCTATGAATATTTAATAAATATATATTAAATATAGTTTATTAATTGTATTATTTATTTAAGGATACAATATCTATAAGTAAAAAAAATTTTTTTAATATTAATAGGTTTATTAATTATTTAATTTATTTAGGAATACAAAACCTACAAATATTAAATTAATATAATTTCAATATTTATAGGATTATTAATTATTTAACTTATTTTCGAATATAAAATCTATAAATATTATAATTTATTTTAATACTTTATAGGTTTATTAATTATTTAATTTATTTAAGAATGTAAAATCTATAAATATTATTATTTATTTTAATATTTTATAGTTTTATTAATATTATTTATAGGTTTATTAATTACTTTATAATAATTTACTTATGAAAATAAATATTAAAAATTTTTTAACATTAATAGGTTTATTAATTATTTAATTTATTTAGTGATAGAAAACCAATAAATATTAAATGAATATAGCTTATTAATATTTATAGGCATATTCATTAATTTAATTTAATTAAGAATATAAAATCAATAAATTATAATTTATTTTAATATTTTATAGTTTTATTAATATTATTCATTTACAGGTATATTAATTATTTTTTGTAATAATTAATTTATGGATATAAATATTATAAATTTTTTAATAATAATGGCTATTAAATTATTTATTGTAATTTGTTTAAAATTTATAAATATTAATAAATATAACTTATTTAATTATTATATGTTTAAATATATATATATATATATATATGTATATTAATAAAATTTATTATGAGTATAATAATTATCATAAAATTATAGCTTATAAATAAAATATTTTTTTTACATAAAAATGAATAAAATTAAATTTATAATTTTAAATAGACTTTTAGTTATAATTTATAATATAAAATTTGCAATTTTAAGGTAAAATTAAGTTTTAAATCGAAATTTCAATAAATTTTTAATATATTATATAAAAATTCTATTACTGTTTTAATAATTAGTTAAACTAATAAATTTGATATTTAGTTTATATTAAATATTAATATAATATAAAAAAATTTAATATTCAAAATAAATAATTATTTTAGTATTTAATTTCTGTAACAATTAATGAAAATTAGATTTGAAAATTAATTCGGAGAAAGATGAATTTAGAGCCAGCAATAGCGGTTAAACTATTTTTATAAATTAATTAAATCAATTGAAATTGTTTATTTTATATTCGTCAATTAATGAAATAAATAATTTTTAGATGAAATTTTTAAGTTATATTTAAATTTAATTTTTAATTAAATAGATCTTAAAAATTTTATTAAAGACCAGGATTTGGTACTCTTTTACAGAAAATAATTAATTATTTAATAATTAAATGTAAGTCATTAAAATTAAATAATATTCCAGTCTTTCTATTTATGTAGGAAAACTTGTTTATCAATTTGATAATCCACTATAGGATATACTTAAATATTTTCTTCATGTATTGTTGTTCCTAGATTTATTGTAAATAATAAATTATAAATTTATCAAAATTTGATGTAATATAAATTCAAATCAGAATAGAGGAAATTTAAATAAAATGTGTTATAATAATATTTAATTTTGAATAATTTAATTCTAATATTAATTTGAAGGAGGATTTAACAGTGAATATAAATAATTATTTATACTGAATATAATAAAAAAGATGTACAAATTGCCCGTGAATTTCTTTATAAATGGAATACGTCGTGACATAGTAAAAGTACTGGGAAGTGTTTTTAGTTCGTAAAATTTTAAACTTAATAACTATTAATTTTTATAATTAATGTTAACTTATTTAAATTAAGTTTTTATAAAATAAATACTTGACATTTAAAATTATTGAATTTATAAATTATTTTCTAATTTATAAATAGATTTATAACAATTAAAATTATAATTAATATTAAATGTTTAGGTATTTATTCAGAATTAACTGTATTTAAATATACAGTAAGTAAAGGAATTGAAATTTAATTTATATAATATAAAATAAAATTTATTTTGTACCTTTTATATTAATTTAATTTAATTATATTTAATTATCTCGAAAATAAATGAGCTAAATATAAATAATTTATTGTGTAGAATAAATATTATAAATTTACAATTAGAAATTAAATGCTATTCGAATTTATTGATATCCAGTTTCTAAAAAATGAAATTAAATTTGGATATAATTTCTTTTTAATTATATAATTAATATATAATTAAAATTTTAATATATAAAATTTATGGGATAAACTATAAATTTATAAATCACAATTTAAATTTATTTTTTTTTATGTTTATTAGTTTCAAAATAATTATAAATAAAAAATATATAATAATTTAGAATTGAAATTATAGAAATTTAATAATTTAATATAATAACTTGTGGAAAGGATTTTAAATTAATAAAAATTTATTATAATGTTTAAATTAGTAATTATTTATTAATATAAATTTAATTAATTATTAATATTTACAATTAAGGAGTTAGGCAAATTTGTATTATATATATATATTCACCTGTTTATCCAAAACATGTCTTTTAGAATTTAATTTAAAGTCAAATCTGCAGAATGAATATTTAAATAGATGCAGTATATTGACTGTAGTAAGGTAGCATAATCATTTGTCTTTTAATTAAAGGATGGAATGAAAGATTGAATGAAATATATACTGTCCCAATTATAATTGATTAATATATATTTTTAGTTAAAATTCTAAAATTAGATTATGGGACGATAAGACCCTATAGAATTTGATATTAATTTAATAATAATTCATAATATATTCAATTTATACTATTAAATTAATATTTAATTGGGAGGATTTTTAAATTTATTAAACTTTGTATTATAATATTTATTAAACTTTGATTTAAGGAAATATTTAAATTTGATATAATAATACTAATTAGAAGAATAAATTACCTTTGGTATAACAGCGTAATAC
Organism: Lasioglossum baleicum; assembly: GCF_051020765.1. Classification (NCBI taxonomy): domain Eukaryota; kingdom Metazoa; phylum Arthropoda; class Insecta; order Hymenoptera; family Halictidae; genus Lasioglossum; species Lasioglossum baleicum. The sequence goes on from NW_027469343.1 coordinate 163,082, forward strand.
CTATTTAAATTGCAAATAAATAAAGATGATTGCGACTTCCATGTTGAATTATGATAAATTTTAAATGCAGAAATATAAAGTTAAGTCTTCTCGACTTTTGAAGTCTTACATGATTTGAGTTCAGATCGACGTACGTCAGATCTATTTCTATCTATAATAATTTGATTAATTAGTTGTACGAAAGGACTTTCATTGAGAAATAACTTTATTGTATATAATGAATATTTAAAAATTGAAATAAATATAATTATTTTAATAAATTGAAGTGTGTTAAATTTAGAGTTTAAATAAATTATATTATGTATAAAATAAATAATAATTTTATTTTATAAAAATTATTATTACTTTTGAATATTAAGTTTTTCAATTATAATGATTTTTTTATTAATTGGGGATGCCCTTTTAACTTTATTTGAACGTAAATTATTATCATATATTCAATATCGAACAGGACCAAATAAGATTGGACATTTAGGTTTATTTCAACCTTTTAGAGATGCTTTAATATTATTAACTAGAGAATGATTTATTTTTAATTATAGTTTAATATTTATTTTTAGTCCAGTAATTATATTTATTTTATTTTTGGATTTATGATTCATTTCACTTGAATCAATTTAAATATATTTATTGAATCTAAATATTCAATAATTTTTGTTTTTTTTTATTATAAGATTAATAATTTTTCCAGTTTTTTTAATTGGTAGATTTTCATATAATAATTATGCAATATTAGGTTCTATTCGATCAATTGCACAAATAATTTCATTTGAGATTAGAATATTTTTTATAACTATAATTTTTTTTATTTTAATAGAAAGATTTTCATTAATGAATTTAAAATTAAATCAATTGAATATTATATTTTTCATTTCATTAAATCCTTATATTACATATTTTTTATTAGTTTATTAGTTGATCTAAATCGAACAACTTTTGATTTAATTGAAGAAGAATCAGAATTAGCGCCAGGTTTTAATAATGAATATCATAGAAAAATATTTACAATAATTTTTTATCGGAATATTTAAATATTATATGTATAAGATTATTATTGTTAATTATATTTTTAATTATAATTATTTATCATTATTAATTTTTATTACTTATATATTAAATTTTGTTTCGTTAATTTCAATTCGGGCATTATTATCACGTATTCGATTTGATCAGTTAATAAGTTTTTGTTGGACTCATATATTTATTATTATTTTAAATTGTTTAATATTAATACATTTAAGAAAAAAAATTATAATTTTTTTTAACTTGATGAAAAATTTAATTTTTATATTATATTTTCAAAATATATACGTATTCAAGTTTATTAACTTTAATAAATTAAATAATCTCAAAAATTATTTAATGTAAATGAAATAATCTAATATAAAAAATATGATGAAGTAAAAAAAAATATTTAAATAAATATAAGGATATTCAATAATTTGTCCTTCGAATCATGTTAATATTAAAAAATTATTAATGAAATATCAATAGCAGTATTGTCTAATAGGACAATTTTTAAAATTTTTCATATAATTATTATCTATTAAAGGTAATGTAAATAAGATTAAAATTGAAAATATTAATCTTATTACTCCTCCAAATTTATTAGGAATTGATTGTAAAATTGAATAAGCAAATAAAAAATATCATTCTGGTTTAATCTGAACTGGTGTAATTATTGAAAAAGCTATTTCAAAATTATCAGGATCTCCAAAATAATAAGGATATTGAATGTTAATAAATACAAACAAAGTTTGAATAATAATGAATCCTATTAAATCTTTAATTATAAAATAAGGATAAAAAGGAATTTCATAAATGGTTTTATTTATTCCTACAGGATTTGTTGATCCTGTAATATATAAAATAATTAAATGTAATTAAAATTTGAGGTTGAATTATTAATTGAAAATCCTCCTGAAATTCATTCTGCTAATAATTGACCAATATAAGGAATTGCTGATACAAAATCTGTATTTACTGTAGCTCCTCAAAACGATATTTGTCCTCATGGTAAAACATATCCTATAAATGCTGTTATTATTGATAATAAAAAAATTGTAGTTCCAATATTTCAAACTATATTTAATTTAAATGAATTATAAAATAAATTTCGTGCAATATGTAATTATATTATTATAAAATAAAAAGATACTCCATTTATATGAATTCATCGAATTTGTCATCCAGAATCTACATTTTTATAATGCGAGAAAATCCTATAAATACAAAATTAATATTTGGACAATAATTTAATGATAAAATAAAACATGAAATAATTTGAATTAATAAAAATAAAGCATGAATTGATCCAAAATTTCATATAATATTAATATTTATAGGTATAATAATATTAATATTTATGTACAATATTAATAATATAAATTACTATGTAAAATATAAAATATTAATATTTATATAAAAAATTAAAAAGTAATAAAACATTAAAATTTATATTTAGTTTTATTTATTTACGGTTCTATTACATTTTAATTTTTTATATTTACTCATATTAATTTATATTTTTTTTCGTATTCATTTTTTTATAATGCATGTTATTTTAACTGAAAAATATAAAGTAACAAATAATATTATAATTATAAAAAATACTATATTAATATTTGAATAAATTTTTTCATTTGAATTATTATTAATAAATTAGTATTTAAATTTAAATTTAAATTTAAATTATTAAATAAATTATTTTCAAATAAAAAATAAATAATTTTTAAATAAAAAATAAATAATCTTTAAATAAAAAATAATTTATTATTAAATTATTAATTAATAATAATTAAATTATTAATCAATTAATAAATAATCATAGAATATTAATTTTATTACATTTAAATTTTGGTAAATTTAATAAAGTAGTAAAATAAGAAAAAATAATTATAATACATGAAGTGTAAATATTTGTAGATGTAATTAATTTATATATTAAAAATACATTATAATTAAAACAATAATTTAAAAAAAATATTCGTATGGATTAAATTAAAAAAAAATAATGAATATGTTATGCGAGAATAAAAATTATTTCTAATATTAAATTTATAATTAAAAGTGATATAATTAATGATGTTAAATTTATTGATATTATATTTATTATTATTACAAATTATATTTATATATATGTATATGTATATTATGATATTTAATTTAATTTCCAAAAAATTGTTTATTAGAAACAATGGTTTTGGATACTATAATAATTTTATTTAAAATTTTTTTTGAATTTTATTAATATAAAAATATAATTTAGCTTCAAATAATTAATTATTATTATTAATTTGCAAAATTAATATTTTTATTAAACTATAATAATTGTTAAAATTATGATTATTATTTTAGTATCTGAATTTATTATATTATTTTATTTTAATAATTAGTTTTTAATATTTTTAATTTTAATTGAATATATTCCTTTTACTAATTTAATATATTTAATTTTTAATAATAATAGATGAATATATTTAATATATTTAATTTATTCAGTAAGAGAAGCAATTTTAGGATTATTTTTAATAGTAAGATTAAATTATATATATGGTCATCAAAAAATTAAATTAATTACATTAATTGATTAAAATTTTTAAATCAATGAATTACTAATTTTATTATTAATATTTTTTGTTTATTTAAAATTAATTTAATTTATGAATTAATTAAATTGATTTATAATTTTTAAGTAACTTTTTTCGTAATGATAAAATTAAATTGATTAGATTTAAGGTTCATTATTATAAATTTACGATTAAGGTTTTATTCTCTAATTTATTAATTTTAACTTTATGAATTTTTTCTTTCATTTTTTAAAATTGAAATAAAGATTATAAATTATGTTCATTAATTAATTATATAATAATGACATTTATATATTTTTTTTTATTTCTTTAAATTACTTATTTTTTTATTTAATATTTGTAGCTTGATTATTAATTATTTTCTTATTATTAATAAATTGAGGTAATTCTATAAATCGAATTTTAGCAAGATTTTATTTAATATTTTACCCGTTATTTTATTCATTGCCTTTCTTATTTATTCTTTCATGTTTATATATAAAGAGTAATAATTTAAATTTTTAGTTAAAAGAATTAACTAGTAATTATATTTCAATATTTATATTTATTTATATATTATTATCATTTTTAGTTAAAATTCCTATATATTTGATACATTCTTGGTTATTAGAAGCTCAAGTAGAAGCACCATTTTATGGTTCAATAATTTTAGCATCAATTATCTTAAAATTAGGAAGTTATGGATTATTACGTTTAATATTCACTTTTAAATACTATTTTTTAAAAATAAATAATTATATTTTAATAATTAGAGTTTCAGGTATATTAATTTTATGAATATATGTTTACGTCAGTTAGATATAAAATTAATTGTTGCTATTTCTTCCATTATTCATACGGGAATAATATTAATAGGAATAATAACCTTTTCTAAATTATGTATTTATGGTAGATATATAATAATAATTTCTCAAGGATTAAGATCATCTGGATTTATGTTATTTAATTGAAATAATTTATAAACAAACATATAGAAGTTTATTAATAATTAACATAGGTTTAATTAATTTAATTCCTTCAATATCTTCAATTTGATTTATATTATGTTCTTCAAAGAGATCTGCTCCTTTCTCAATGAATTTAATACGAGAAATTTTTTTATTAATAAGTTTAATTTATAAATATAAAGTTTTATTATTAATATCATTTTGATAGTATTTATTAAGATTTACTTATTCAATTTACTTATTATCATTTATTTATCATGGTAATTATTATCTAAATTTAACTTATTAAATGGTAAATTAATTAATTATTTTACTTTAATAATACATTGAATTCCTTTAAATATTTTTGTACTTAATTTAATTTTTATTTTAATTTTAATTATTATAATATATTAATTTTAAAAATAAGTTTTATTAATAAAATATTAATTCCAAATTATACTTAAATTATTTATTTACAGAATTTATTTATATTTTAAATTTTATTTGTTTTAATTTTAAATTTATATTATTTATTAATTGATAATATTATTATTGTAGAATGAAATATTTTTTGATTGAATTCTATAAAATTTAATTTTGTAATTTATTTAGATTCAAAAAGAATAATATTTTTATTTTTAGTGTCATTAATTAGTTCTATAATTTTATTATATAGAATTAGTTATATAAATTTAGAAAATTTTTTAATTAAACGATTTTTTTGTTTAGTAATATTATTCTTAATTTCTATATATCTTTTAATTATTAGTTTTAATATATTATCTATTATAATTGGTTGAGATGGATTAGGAATAATCTCTTATAGGTTTAATTAGTTATTATCAAAAAAATAAATCTTTTAATTCCGGAATATTAACAATTATTTTAAATCGTTTAGGTGATTGTTCTTTATTAATATTAATTTCTATAATAATAATATTTGGTAGATGAAATTCATTATTATTTAAATTTAATAATTTAATTACAATTTTATTTATTATATTAATTTTTAATAAAATAGCACACATTCCGATTTGTACATGATTGCCAATAGCTATAATATCCCCAACACCAGTTTCATCTTTAGTTCATTCTTCAACGTTTGTAACGGCAGGTGTATATTTATTATATCGATATTTAGAATTATTAGAATTAAATAATAAAAATTTTATTTTATTAATTTCTAGATTAACAATATTATATTCAGGTATTTCTGCAAATTTTGAGTGAGATATTAAAAAAATTTTTGCACATACAACTTTAAGTCAATTAAGTTTTATAATAACAATTATATCTTTAAACATAAAGGATTTAGCTTTTTTACATTTACTTATTAATTCAATATTTAAATCTTTAATATTTATATGTGTAGGAAGTTATATTCATTATTGAAATAATAATCAAAATTTAAAATTTAATACTGGACTATTTTATATTTATCCAATAAAAAGATTAATTTTAATATTTTCTTTATTTAGTTTAATTTCTTTCCTTTTTTAGTTGGATTATATTCTAAAGATTTAATAATTGAAAATTATTTTATTTCAAAAATAAATTTATTTAGAAATTTGAATTTCATTATTAGATCAATAGTAGCTATTATATATTCGTTTCGAATTAAAATAAATTTATAAAATAAATCTTTTAATTTTAATTTAATTTACATTAAAGATGATAATTATTAAATTTTTGCATATTAATTATAATCATTTTTAGAATTTCTAAAAGTAAAATTATATTTAATTTAATGTTTATATTAGAAATAATAATTTTAAACTTTTCTGTAACAATATTAATTTTTAAAACATTTATACTAAGATTTATTTAAATAGAATTTTAAATAAATTAATATTTTATGATAACGTTATAAATTTAAATTTAATTTATAAAAAATCTTATTTAAAATCATTACAATATATTTATTTATATGAAATTATATTTGAGAAAATTATAATAAAATTAATTGCAAGTAAAGTTATATTATTATTAAATAAAATCAATATTTATTTCAATTTTAAAATTTATAAAATTACTAATTTTTATATTTTTATGTTTTTATTATCAATTTTTTTAATCAAATTATTTATTTATTTATTACAAGTATCTTAGAAACAATAATATTATTAATTTTAGTTATAAAGTTAGAAGCTTTATTTATTTTTATTTCATTAAATATTTGAATAGCTTATAGAAAGAGTATAATATTGAAAATATTAAAGAAAATTTTTAATGCAAAAATTTTTTTTTTTATATTTAAAATAATTTTTTATATCTTTGATATCACAAATCAATATTTTTTTTACACTATTTAAATTTTATCAATATAATCAATTAAAATATTCATTTACTCATTTAATTAATAAAATAATAAATAAAGAAAATGGAAAAAAGAAATTAATAATTCTATATAATAATCATCTATATTATTTAATATAAAAATAATTGGTATTAATACAATAATTTCGGCAACAAGAATTAACGATATTAGGGATGTTATATAAAATGGAAAAGAAAATGGTAATATAGCTATAGAAATTATATTGAATCCACATTCAAAAGATAACTTTTTTCTAATTTATTTTTAAATATTATAGGAAATAAAAAATTAAGCGAAAATAAAAGTAATGAAACTAATATTACCAGTAAATATAAATAAATAAAATTTATTATAATAAGTATTTTATATATATTAATTTTATAATAATTATTTAATTGGAAATTAAATGTATTTATTTATACTATATATAATAAATTAAATCTAATAAATATAATTTAAAATATAAAATTAATCATATTAAATCTACAAAATTCCAATATCAAATTGAAAATTCAAAATAAATGTGATGAGATTTTGAAAAATGATTAAATTTTAATCATAAAAATGTATGAAATAATATAATTAATACAATTAATACATAAAGTCCATGAAATCCTGTTATTAAAAAAATATAATGAACCAGAAAATCTACCATTAATTGTAAAATATGAATAAATATATTCAAATAATTGAATTATTATAAATAGTAAATCTAAAATTAATGTACATATTATATATATAATTGATATTTTTTAAATTAAATTTTAATATATAATTACAACACATTGAAAGAGTAAATCCCGAATAGATTAAAATAATTGACTTCAATAATGCAATTAGTAAATAATTAAATAAAATAATACCCTTAGATGATCATATATCTATAATTTCGATTGAGGTAGAAATATATATATCAAAATAACTTCAAAAAAAAGAAATGAAAAAAAATAATTCTGAAAAATAAATAAAACTATTCAAATTTTTAAAAATTTATTACATAATTTGAATGATGTCCTTGATAAGTTCTTTCACGAATAAGACCTCGAATTCATAAAATAGAAACTAAAATTTTATTAAAAATTATTATTAATAATTGATAATCAAATTTGAAATATATTAAATTAATTAAATCAGTTATTGAATCTATTAAATTCAATGATATTAATAAAGGTCAAGGTCTTATTGTAACTAAATGATACGGAATATTAATTTTTATCATCAAATTTTAATATTCAGAATAATATAAAGTTATTAATATTGAAAATACATAATTTCGAATGAATGATATAAAAATTTCTAAAATTACTAATGTATTTTGAATTAAAAAAGAAAGAAAGATTAAATTTGAAATATTTAAAAGAAAATTGCCTAATCGTGTTAAATTTAAATGACCAGAAATTAAGTTGGCATATAATCGGATTGATAAAGTTAAAGGGCGAATAATATTTCTAATTAATTCAATAATTACTATAAAATTTATTAAATATAAAGGTGAATTTAAAGGTACTAAATGAATAAAAAATAATTTATAAGAATTAATTATTATATATAAAATTAAAGATATTCAAAATGTTAATGATAATATTCAATGAAATAATAAATGTCCTGTTGGAGTAAGTACATAAGGAATTAATCCGAAAAATTAGTAATATAAATATATATTAATAAATTTATAAAAATAATAATATTTGAATTATATTTATAAATTATAATGAATTCTTTGCATAATAATTAAATAAATTTAATAAATAAAATATTAATTCAATTTAAAATAATATAATAATTATTTTATAAAATTATATAAAATATAATAGGAAAATAAATAAGTATTCAATAGAAATAAAATTTCTATAATTATCTATTCTAATTATTGGATCAAATATTTCAAATAAATTTATAAAATTAAAATTCATTTATTGAAATTAATATTTTTTATTATAATTTAAATTAATTAATATATAATTTAATTTAATTGTTAAGTATAATAAGTTAAAAATTATAAAAATATATAGTTCACATAAAAAAGTTGGTCTTATTTGTGGAATTCATTAAAAGCAATTTTTACTATTACTGATTTAAAAGATCAATTCTTTTAAATGTAAGATATTTAATGATTTAAATATTTAAAAAATAATAAGGGATATTAATTTTAAATTGACAATTTAATGTTATATATTATAACAAATTTTTAAATTAAACTTTATTTTTAATTCATTTTATAATATTAGTTAAAGATGTTCTTTCAACAGTAATAGGCATAAATCTTTCATTTATACAACAAACTTCAGAACAGTGTCCAAAATATAATCCAGCTCGATATCAAAATAAATTAAATTGTTTAATTCGTCCTGGAATTGCATCATTTATAACACCTAAAGATGGTACAGTTCAAGAATGAATTACATCAGTTGATGAAACTAATAAACGTAAAGGTAATTTTATAGGAAAAACAATTCGATTATCTGTATCTAATAATAGAAATTGATTGAATGATTCATATATTAATATATATGAATCAAATTCAATATTATTAATATCAGAATATTAATAAGATCAATATCATTGATGACCAATTGATATAATTGAAAAAAAAGGATTTAATAATTCAACAATACAATATAAAATCTTTAAAGATGGAAAAGAAATAAATAATGAAATTATTATTGGAATAATTGTTCATATTACTTCAATTAAATTATATTTTAATAAATATAAATTAATACACTTATTATTTAAAATATCAGCAATTAAATATGATGTAAGAACAATAATGATTAATATAATATTATGATAAAATTATGTAAATAAATTAAATTATCATAGTAAAAGGAATTTGAATTTTGAAAAAAAATATTTATTCATATTGCTGTTTTTAATAATAAAATCAAATTTTATTATTAATTTATTTCATTGCACCCTTCTGCCATATAGAAATTTTATAATTATTAAAATTCTACACTCATTAAATGAATGATATAATGGAGGATAATTTATTAATCATTCTAAAAATGATTGACAAAATTTAAATCATAATAAACGTTTATAAATTAAACTTTCTAAAATCAAAAATAATAAAAAAATTATTCTATTTAATGGAAAAATAGATCCAATTGAAGATAATAGATATCAACAATATGGAGAACCAGGATAATCAAAATAACGTCCAGGTATTCCTGTTAAACCTAAAAAATGTTGAGGAAAGAATGTTAAATTTACTCCAATAAATATTATTAAAAATTGATATACTAATCATTTTTTTATTTATTATTAAACCAGTAGTTAAAGGATATCAGTGAATAAATCTGGAAATAATAAAAAAAAACAGCTCCTATTGATAAAACATAATGAAAATGAGCTACAACATAATATGTATCATGTAAAATAATATCAATAGATGAATTAGATAATATAATTCCTGTTACTCCTCCAATTACAAATAATAAAATAAAACCTAAAGATCATACAATAGAATTACTTATTTCAAGTTTTGAACCATAATATGTTGCTAATCATCTAATAACTTTAATTCCAGTAGGAACAGCAATAAGTATAGCTGCTGAAGTAAAATAAGCACGAGTATCGACATCTAATCCAATAGTAAATATATGATGAGCTCAAACAGTAAAACCTAAAAATCCAATCCCTAATTTTGCATAAATTATTCCTATATTAACAAATACATCTTTCTGTCCACTTTCATTTATAATAATTTGCGAAATTAATTCATAACCAGGTAAAATTAAAATATAAACTTCTGGATGACCATAAAATCAGAATAAATGTTGATATAATACAGGATTTCCTCCTCCGGTTCCGTTCTGACCGTCGAGGCGAACGGACGTGCGGTAAGCGAGCTGTCGCTCCTTGTCGATACGGCCAGTGTCGGCATATTGTTATATGTGTTCAGTCCGACTATTGGAGGTGCCCGTGTTCGGGCAGGAGCGCAGTGACCGGTGCCAGGTGCCTGTCGTTAAGGTGCTCGGGTGAAGGACTGATTTTCTCCGCGTTCCCGTAAGGCGGTCTGATCGCAGGGACGGGGCCGAAATCCGCCCTGGACTTGTGCTGGGACAAGGGTGAGTCGCGAGTGTGTGTACAGGAGACAGTGCGAGTGCTCCGGGTGCTGAGTGTAACTGATGTAATATAAGTGCACGTGGCGCGTCGCAGAAGGGCGGCCATTGTGCAGGGTGACGTCAGGAAGAAGAAATCCATTATACACGGCGGCGGACTCTCGAGCGCCAGTTAAACGGTGCGAACAGGGAGCCGGGTCTAGTGTGACCGGATTGGCCGGCCAGCCTGTGTGTGCGTAGATTTCAGTGGCTGGCGAGGCGATGAAGCCAGCTAGCTATAGCGAGCGGCGAGTGTGTGCCGGGCCGCCAGCGCCGAGCGCTGGGGTCTCCAAAGGGGTGGGGATGAGTCGTGGACGTTCCGTCGCGGCGAGCGCATCGTCCGAGAGCCGGACGAGTGCTGTCGCGGGTGGTGGAGCCCGCACGGTGGGGGTAACCGGGCCGTCACTCGGGCGGCTACGACCTGGATGTGCGGACGGTGGGCTCCGTCCGACGGCCGACGAAGGGAAGACGGCGTTGCGGACGAAAGGCGATGCGAGGATGGAGGACGCGGTAGCTGGAACGGCTGCCCTGTCCCTACGCGGGACGATGGGGGACGCGGCGTCGTCATCGGAGTCTGGCTCCGACCGCTCGGCGCTGTTGGCCCTGGGGACGGCCGGGGCATGCAGCAATCGGGCAAAGAAGAGGAGTCGGGTGTATTACACCATGGAAGAGGACTCCGAAGAGGAGGCGAAGGTGAGTTCGCGTACAAAAAACACGAATGCCACCGAAAAGGCGAGAAACACGCAAATGGGGAAATACGCGGCAAGCTTCTTTCACTTACAACGGCTGAAATCGGGCGGCGTATGTGGGAGGAGGCCGACAGGGTCGAGAGGGTGGCGACCACGTCGTCCAAATTGATAGGCAGCAACGTCCGGATTCTTCGGGCGGCTGCCCGTGCTATGAAATCGGGGTGCGCAGTCATGCGTAGTCGCACTGACAGCTACGGGGTTGCCCCTCTCCGGCCCTCGTCGAAGCGGGCGTTGCAGCCGTCGTAAAGGCCGCCCGGGCGGAGTGCGCGCAGACGGCCTCCGAGAACGCCTCCCTTCGCGACGAACTGGCGGAGGTTCGTAGGCAGCTCGCAGAGGCTAACACTCGAGCTGCCTGGGGGTTCGGACTGGCGACCCGCGGTGCCGACGGCCTCGGCGACGTCGTTCGAGTTTCGCGGCAGCAACTCGATTGCCATCCCGTTGGAACAGGGACCTGCGGCGACAGGGGCCCCAAAGACGCTTAAGAAGAGGAAGAAGACGGAGCGCGCGCCGTACGAAGGGGCGAATGCGCGGACGCTGACACCGGCGCTCCCGGGCAGAAGGCTCAAGGAGACAGGAGAAACGGCGGCAGCCAGGCTGGCGCGAGCGACGGCTGCGACAGCTGCGCCGGCCGCCAAGAGCTATGCTGCGGCGGCGGCTCGGGAGAGAGTGGGGATAAGGCCAGCCCCACCACTGCTCACCACCGGCGTGGCGACTCCACAATGGGCCAAGGTGGTGGGGAGGAGAGAGCGACGAGGCCACGCGGCAGCAGCCTCCCACCCTGCGCCGCCCGGCTCGGGCCGTCAAGCCGAAGCTGGCCAGGGCGCCATCGAGGGCTGCCGTAGCCATTATACTCCAGAAACCCTCGAAGAGTGGGTATGCAGAGGTCATGGCTGCGGCGAAGACCAGGGTCCGGCTCGAGGACTTCGGCATAGACTCGCTAAAGATGAAGCGAGCAATGACCGGGGGCCTCCTCCTGGAGATCTCCGGTCCTGAGAGGGAGACGAAGGCCGCATGCCTTGTTGCGGCCCTCAGGCCTGCACTCATGGACAAGGCTGTGAAGATCTATCAGACGTCCAAGACGGCGGAGGTGAGGCTCTACGGTCTGGGGGTATCCACCAGAAGAAGTGTCCGCTCGCCTCCGCTAGGAAAATCGCCGAGGCCGGCAAAATTAACGTAGGGTGGGCGACCGCCCGAGTTGAAGTGCTGGAGCAGAGGAGGCTCCAATGCTTCAAGTGTCTGGAGTTCGGGCACGTGAGGGCCAAATGCCCGACTGAGACGGGCCGCAGCGAAGTCTGCTTCAGGTGCGGCCAGAGGGGCCACAAGCAGGCGGCCTGCCAGGCCGAGACCCCCACCTGCGCGGTCTGCCGGGAACTTGGCAGACCGTTCAGCCACAGGCTGGGGGGAAAGGCGTGTGCCCCTCCAACGACGAGAAGAGGAGCCGCGGCCAAGAAAAGGATGATGGACTCCCCCCCCCCCGCTGAAGAAGGGGCGAAGAGAACGACAACAACAACAGCAGAACGGGAAAGGAAGGAGAAAACGGAGACGGGAACCATCACCGCACCCATCGCCATGGAGATGGCCCCGGAGGAGGGGAGCGAGCAAAACCTGATGGCACAGGCGCTCGCGGAACGGGACGTGGCCCTGGCGGTGGTGGCGGAGCCCTACCGCGTGCTGGACAATCCCAACTGGTACGGCGACCTGCGCGGCCTGGTCACAGTGGTGTGGAGGGGTACGTCGAGAAACCCCTCCGCGGAACTGCCACACCGCGGAAATGGCCACGTGGGGATTCGGTGGAGCGACGCTGTGGTGGTGGGATGCTTCGTCTCGCCCAACTGCACACTCGCGCAATTCGAGGACTACCTGGATGAGGTGAGAAGAGCGGTGGTCTAACACTCGTCCGGGTGTCTAATCGTCCTCTGCGATTTCAACGCCCACGCGGAAGCGTGGGGATGCCGGCGGACGAACGCGAGGGGCGAGACGTTGCTCGACTTGGCTGCCGGGCTGGACTTGATGATTCTGAACCGGGGACGAGCCAGCACGTGCGTGAGGCCAATGGGTGATTGCGTGGTGGACATCACCTTCGCTACGCCGGCCACGCTGAAGAGGCTCTCCACATGGAGGATGGACGCGGCGCTGGAGCTCCTGAGCGGCCATATCCCCATCCTCATGCGGTACCGCGTCCCGGGCCCGCCCCGGTGCCCCCGCGGCGACGACGAAGAGGACGTCAAAGAAGACGCAAGAGGAACGGCAAGAGGATCCGCCAGGAAAAGAAGAGTAAGAAGAGGAGCGATCGACTCTGCCCGTCGGTGGCAGCTGCAGCGCATGGACGAAAATGCACTGCTGGCTGCGGTCCACGTGGCGGACTGGCCCTCTAGCCAGGCGGGAGACGTGGAGGCACAGGTTGCGGAACTGCAAAGGGCCGTGACCGAGGCCTGCGACGTTTCCATGCCAAGGGCATCGAAGATGCGGCAGAGGTCGGTGTATTGGTGGAACGAAAGGCTGACGGTACTCCGTGAGAGAGCGAACCGGGCCCGCCGCCGATACACCCGGGCCAGACGCAGGGTAGGTGCCACTTTGGAGGAAGAGGTTGTCTTGCGGGCGGACTACCGAAGAGCCGACAAGTCCCAAAAGAGCACGGGCCGCCAAGTGGAACGAGATCTTGCAGACGCTGGATCGGGACCCTTGGGGTCGTCCGTACCGCGTCGTGCTGGGTAGGATGAGGGGATGGGCTCCGCCGCTCACCGAGAGCATGGAGCCGCCTTCGCCGAAAGGGTCTTCGACGCCCTCTTCCCCGGATCTCCCGGGGCGGAGTGTCAGTCGGAGGAAGCCCCGAGGCCGGCGACGTCGGATGGACCGACGATCTCGGGGTAACAACCGAGGAACTGGGCAGGGCGATTGGAAGAATGGGCGCGAGATCCAAGGCGCCGGGACCCGACGGGGTCCCGGGACGCGTCTGGGTACTCGCGGTGAATGTCCTCAGAGGTCGCATCAAGGCCCTCTTCAACGAGTGCCTGAAGAGTAAAGATTCCCGAAGAGGTGGAAGAGGGCCAAGGTGGTATTGCTGCCGAAGCCTGGCAAGTCCCAGCAATGTCCGTCGGCGTACAGGCCGATCTTCTTGCTGGTCGAGGGCAGAAAACTGTTGGAGAGGGTGTTGGCTCGTAGATTGACTACCCACCTCTCAACGGTAGGTCGGGATCTGGTCGGGGTCGATTCGGTTTTAGGCAGGGACGGTCGACCATTGAAGCTATCTTGCGCGTCAAGTCCCTCTCCGAACGGGTTGTTCGACGGGGTAGGGTGATGCTGGCGGTCGAACTCGACATCGTCAATGCATTCAACGCCTTGCCCTTGACCGCTATCAGATCTGCACTGGTTCGGCACCGAGTGCCGGATTACCTGTCAGCGGTGATTCGTGACTACCTGTCCGGCAGGTATTTAGAATATCCCGGAAGGGACGGCACTGTCAGCCGAGAGGTGTACTGCCGGGTCCCACAGGGGTCGGTGCTGGGCCCGATCCTGTGGGACTTAGCGTTCAACGAAGTACTACACGCGGCACTCCCGGCCGGGGTAAGCGTCACGTGTTACGCGGACGATACCCTGGTCGCGGCGAGCGGGAAGGGCTACGAGGAGACAGCCCTGCTCGCCGAAGAAGGGGTGGCCATAGTAGTTGGGGCCATAGAGCGTCTGCGACTCCGCATCTCCCCGGAGAAGGCCCAGGTCATTTGGTTCCACGGCGGGAGGAAGGAGCGGGTAATACCACCCGCAAGAGGAATAGTCAGCGTGCGAGGAAAGGCCGTCCAGATCGGAGAAAAAATGAAGTACCTCGGCCACGTCCTGGACGGCCGATGGACCTTCGAGGACCATTTCGAGGAGCTCGCCCTCCGCCTGCAGAAGACGGGCGTAGCGCTGTGTCGGCTGCTGCCCAACGTAGGAGGACCGGACGAGAGGGTGCGCCGACTCTCGCACGAAGCGGCCGCCGTTCTGGCGGGCCTCCCACCGATGGACCTGCTGGCGGCAGCAGCAGCGCGGACCTATGGGCTCCTGCGCCGCTACCGCGGAGGGAACCCCAATCCAGGACCGGAGGAACATGAACAACTCGAGGAGAAGAAGAGGAAGATCCGGCGGTCCGTCACGAAGAGGTGGCAGGGCCGGCTGCGTAGGCCGGACAGCGCACGCCACCGGGCCGTCGGACCCATCGCCCCGGTCCTGGACGACTGGATGAGGAGCGGCAGCAGGCGGACTTTCCGCCTTACAAAGGTACTCTCCGGGCACGGATGCTTCGGGGAGTACCTGCACAAGATCGGGAAGGAGGTGACGCCAGGGTGTTGGCACTGCGAAGCGGAGGCTGACTCCGCGCAGCACGCCCTGGAAGAGTGTCCGGCTTGGACGCCGGAGAGTAGGGAGCTCCAGCGGCTCGTAGGTTGGGACCTCTAGCTCCATGCTATTGTACCCGGCATGGCTGCAAGCGATCGAGTTTGGCGAGCGGTTGCCTTCTTCTGCGAGCAGGTCATGCAGCGGAAGGAGGAGGCGGAGCGGAGTCGCGAAAAGGGGACCCAGATCCGCGGCCGAACCGGAAGAGGACAGCGGTTGCGGCGAGCGCGACGCAGGCTCGTCGCTCCGCAAGCCGGTGTTAATCCGACGCGAGGAGGAAATCCCGGATAATTGTCCGGTGAAGAACCTCCGATGACGAAGCGAGTCCCCGCCTCTACGCCTGCCCATCGATCGGAGGGGACCACGGGCGGTCGGCGGAGGGACCGACCGTCGAGGGATCGCGGTCCAGGGAGGTGTCGGTGCCGCGAGACCACTCGCGCGAGTGGTCTCGCGGCACCGCCGAAGAAAGAAGTGGCCTGGGCTGGGGAGCCCGAAGAGGAGCCCAGCGAGAGCTAGGGCAGTCGCGAGGAGACACCGGTGTCTTAGGTTCGCGAGAGCGTTGCCCGTTACCTCGGGCCCTCCTTGTGCGAAGAGGATGGACCACCGTATGGGGTTTAGTGGGTAAGAATCCCACTGACCCCCGGCCTGCCCCTCAGGGGGCCGGGACTTCTTTCGAAGATTCCACCTGCGACAAAAAAAAAAAAAAAAAAAAAAAGGATCTCCTCCTCCTATAAGATCAAAGAAAAATGTATTAAAATTACGATCAAATAATAATACTGTAATAGCTCCTGCTACTACAGGTAAAGATAATAATAATGAAATTATTGTAATAAAAATAGATGAAGGAAACAAAGGTATTTTATCTATATCTAATCTAAAATTTTTTATTAATATAATTGTAGCCATTAAATCTGAAGCTCCTAAAAGTGATGAAATACCAGATATATGTAAATAAAAAATTGTAAAATCTACAGAAGGAGATGAATGAAAAATATAATTAGATAAAGGTGGACATACAATTCAACCAGATCTAGATAAAAAATTTAAATTTCTTCGAGCAAATCATAATAATAATGAAGGAGGTAGTAATCAAAATCTAATATTATTTATTCGAGGAAATGATATATCAGGTGATCTGAATATTAAAGAAATTATTCAATTACGAAATCCTCCAATTAAAAGAGGTACAATTATAAAAAAAATTCTAGAAATGATTGATATATAAAAAATCAATAAACTCTATAATTTATTACTAGAATTTAAATTAATTTTGCTAATTTTATTAGATGGTACAATCTCAAAAACAAATCACTTTAAAATAATATTTCATAATAATAAAAAAAATAAATATGAAATATATATTAAATATACAAAATATATATATTTATATCTTAAAATTAATTTATATAATTTATTTAAAATTATAGTATACTATAATTTTCCACAATTAAATTATACGATAATTTCCAAAAATTATTTTAAAATTTTTGAAACTAATAATAGTAAATAAATTTTCATAAATATCTTATCAAAATATTCCTTTTACCAGGAATATTATTATATATATATATATATATATATATGTATGTAATAAATTATTATAAATAATTAATAAACCTTTCAAATGTTAAATGAAATTATAACTATCAATATTTACAAATTTGCAATTTTAAATAAATTATTTCAATATAATTAATAAACCTATAAATATTAAAAGCAATATTCATTTAATATTTTTGAGTTATATATCCTTAAATAAATTAAATTAATAATCCTATGAAATATTAAAGTAAATAGTTTTTAAAGTTTTATAGGTTTTGTATCCGTAAATATATTAAATTATTAACAAACCTATAAATATTAATGAACTATGTTCATTTAATATTTATAGGTTTTATATCCTTATTAAATTAATAAACCTACGAAATATTTAAATAAATTATAATACTTATACATTTTGAATTTTTAAATAAATCAAATAATTAATAATCGTATTAATATTATACAATTTTTAATATTTATAGGTTGTATATACTTAAGTAAATTAAATAATTAATAAACTTCATTAAGTAAATATTTGTTTAATATTCATAGATTTTAAATAAATTATTACAAAATAATTAATAAACCGATAAATATTGAATAAATCACATTTTGAAATTTAATTATATAATAAACTAATATAATAATTTAATTATAATTAAATTCTACTCAATTAAAATAACTTTAAGTTAATTATTTATACTACTAAAATAGTATAAAATTAATTATTTATAATAAATTAAATCATACTACTCCTATAAAATAGTATGAAATTAATTATTTATATAAAATTAATTTATAATACTCGACTAATATAATATAAATTTAATTATTTAAAATAAATTAATTTATACTGCCCGACTAAAATAGTATAAAATTAATTATTTATACCACTAGAATAGTGTAAAATAAATTATTAAATATATATTTCATATAAAATATTATTATACAATATATCGATAGATTATGAATCTATATGCTTAGTAATCAGCTTATTTATATTTTCAATTTAATAAAATTTGTCAACAGCCGAAAATTTCAATGGAACAAATTTTCATATTAAATATGCAAAAAAATTAGCTCACCACAATACTAGTCCAATATATCAATAAAGCAAACATTACAGAAAATAATTTGTCAGCAGTAAAAAATATGTATACAACAAATTTTCATATTATATATATATGAAAATTAACTCACCACAATACTAGTCGAAAATATCAATGGAACAAATTTTACGCAATAAAATTTGTCAGCAGTAGAAAATTTCAATACAACAAATTTTCATACTATATATGCAATAAAATAATCTCACCATAATACTAGTCAAACCAGATAGTCCGCGTCTGAACCCGCTGAACAGTATTGGCATTAAACACTCAACTTCATGGTATAAATATTGATTAGCAGAATCAAACCGTTGTTGAACGTTCCCTATTTCTATATGGTCAATTCTATGGTCTTCGTGTTTAGAGGAGCATATTAGTATACACTTTAGACACGGGCACATTAATTTCATGTATGAATTCTTAGATTGAGTGTTAAACATATCGAGAAAGTTACCACCTTCCCAGAGTGCCGAACGGCCATGTCAATATATTCACGAATCCTGCGATTCCGAAAGTCAAACGAAGTATTCCGGGTGCAAATCCGCTGAACAGTTTTGGCAATAGACAGCGTAATTCACGGTTTGAATATTAAAGTAGAGTGCCAAACGGTTTTAGATCGTTACAAATTCGCATAAAGTCAAACTTTTACCGATGGCGTTAACTTCCTCGAATCTCACCGGGATCATCGAGAATATAACATCGTGTTCAGAGAAAGGAATTAGTCTTCATTCCAGTGAAGGGCAACTTATCTTCATGTATGTATTAGAATATCGATGGTCTATGCGGTCGAGAACGTTGCTACCTTCTGTGAGAGTGGAACTGCAACGTCAATACCTTCACCTACCCTGCGATTCCGACCGTAAAACGAAATACTCCCGGAGCAAATACGCTGAGCAGTATTGGAAATAGACACCTTAATTCGCGGTTTGAATATTAAATTAGAGCGTTAAACCGTTTGAGAACCTTACAAATTGGTATAAAGTGAAACCTTTTACCGAAGACCTTACCCGCCGAAAATCTAACCAGCTGTACCGTGAGTACATCTTCTTTTTCTTGGAAAGCAATTAGTATCCATTTCGGAGACGAACACCTTATCGTTGTGTATGAATTAGATAGTAGATGGTCAAACCTGTCGAGAACGTTGCCATCTTCTGTGAGAGAAGAACCGCTACATTAATACCTTCACCTATCGTGCGATTCCAACAGACAAACCAGGTATTCCGGGTGCGAATCCTCTGAAATGCATTGGCCATTGGCACCTTAATACGAGGTTGGAATATTAACGTAGAGAGACAGATAGTTTGGGAACGTTACAAATTCGTATAAAGTTGAAACTTTTCCGAAGACCTTACCCACCGCAAAGCTAACCGGCTATATCGAGAGTGTCTCATAGTGTTCTCAGAAGAAATTAGTCTCCATTTCGCAGACTGGAACCTTAACGTCATGTATGTATTAGAAGGTCGACGGTCAGTCCACTGCAGAACGCTGCCACCGTCTGTGTGAGAAGAACCGCTACGTAAATACATTCGCCTATCCAGCGTGTCCGACAGTCAAACAACGAATTCCTTGAGTAAATCCGCTGCACTGTATTTACAATAGACTCCTTCAGTCCCGGTTTGAATATCAATGTAGTGAGTCAGACCGTTGGAGAACATTACCAAATGGTATAAAGTCAAAATTTTTACCGGATACCCCACCGTCCAAGACCCTAACCCGCTGTGGCGAGTGTCATGCTTAGTTCTCACGGAAACAAGTAAGTAGACAATATAGCAGAAGTACACCGTATTTTTAAATATAAATTAGAAGATCGATTGTCAATCCCCTCCAGAAGGTTACCTCCGTCTTTGTGAAATAGCACATATATCACAATAGATTCACCTATCCTGTGGTTCCGTGATTCACACTAGGAATATCAGGAGTACATCCGCTGAAGGGTATTGGCGATGGACTCGTTATATCACGGTTTGAATATTGAAATAGAGAGTCACACCACTTATGAACGTTACAAATTGCTATAAAGTCAAACGTTTTACTGATGTCCTGGCCATCCGCGAACATCGCCCGATTCATTGAGAGTATAACATCGTGTTCATAGGACAAATTGGCATAAACATTAGTGACGAGCTCATTAACTTCATGTATGAATCAGAAGATCGGGTGTCAGACCGTTCGAGACCGTTACCAAGATATATGAGGTACGAACGGCTAAGTTACTAGCTTCACCTATTCTGAGATTCCCAGAGCCAAATGTGCTATTCGTGGTGTAAATCCTCTGAATGATACCGAAAATAGACGCGTTAATTTACGGCATGAGTATTAACGTTGGGAGTCAAATCGTTGGAGAACATTACCAATTGTTATAAACACATTCCTTTTAATAAATACGTCTCCTTCCGAGGACACAATCCGTTGCACGATGTGTCCTGCCTAGTGTTCATGGAAGCAAATTAGAAGTCATTCAGCAGGCTGACACCTTATTTTCATGTATAAATAGCAAGATTGAGTGTCAAACCGTTGGAGGTCGTATCCACCATTTTTGAGGGGCGTACAGCTATGTCAATAGATTCCCTACGCAGTGATTCTGAGAGTCAAGAGAGGTGTTCCTGGAGTACGTACACTTAACAGTATTTGCAATATATACCCAATTTCACATTATAAAAATTGAAGTACAGAGTCAAACTGTCGAAGATCGTCACTTATTGGTATAGAGTCAAACATTTATGGGAGACCTTACCTTCCAAGAACTTATCCCGCTGCATCGAATATATAGCATAGAGTTCAGAGATATAAATTAGTGTAAAATTAGTGTCGGGCACCTTAATTTGATGCACGAATTAGAACATCGAATGCCAAATTGTTCGAGAACGATGCCACCTTTTTTCAGAGACGAACGGCTTAGTCAATTGTTTGGTCTGTCCTATGAGTGCGAGAGCCAAACCAGGTATTGCGGGATTAAATGCACTCTACAGTACTGGCAATAGGTACCATAATTCGCGGTTTAAATTCAAAATAGAGAGTCAAGCTGTTGGAGGAAATAACAAATTGGTATAAAGGCATACTATTTATCGAATACGTTACCTTCCAAGAACCGAACCTGTAGCAGCGATTATCATGCTCAGTGCTCAGGCATTTTGGCAGACGGACAACTGTTTTTCATGTACGAATGGCGAAGTCAGGTGTCGATCCTTTGGAGTACGATCCCACATCCTTTGAGCGCCCAACTGCTGAGACAATAGGCGCACTTTTCGTGTGATTCCGAGGGACAGATCAGGCATTCCTGGATTCGATGCGCTGTACATTATTTTTAAAGAAAACCTTTAACCGCGGGTTGAAAATTAATGTAGAGCACCAATCCGTTTGATAATGTTTCCAATTGGTGTAAAGACAGACGTTTTACGGAAGGCCATAACCTCCGAAAGCCCAGCGCCCAGTATCGAGAGTATCACATGGTGTTCAGTGGTAGAAATTAACATACATTTTATCAGGCGCACAAGTAGTTTTCATGTAAGAATAACAAAATCGAGGGTCAAGCAGTTCGAGAAAGTTACTACCTTCTTTGAGAATCGAACGGCTAAGTCAATAGCTTCATACATTATGTGACTCCAAAAGTCAAACCAGATATTCCGAGAGTAAATGGGCTGTACAGTATTGGTAAAAAATACCCTAATTCGAGGAATGAATACTAAAATAGAGCGTCATAACCGTGTCAGAACATAACAATTGCGATAAAGTCAAACGTTTTACCGAATGCCATACCGACTGTGATGCTGACCCGTCGTATCGAGAGTATAGCTTGGAGATTCGTGAAACATATTAGTATACACTGTAGTCATATCGCCTTATATTCACGTATGAATTTGAAGATCGATGGTGAAACCGTTCGAGACCGTTACGACCATCTACGTGATTGGAACTGCTAAGTCAGTAGCCTCAGGTGCCCTGTGTTTCCGATGGGCATTCCAGGTATTCCTGGAGTAAATCCGCTGATCAGTATTGGCAATTGACACTTTAATTCGCTACTTGAAACCCAAAGCAGAGTGACAAACGGTTGTAGATTGTTACCAATTGGAGTAGAATCAATATTTCTACTTTGGGCCTTAAGTTCAGAGAACATAACTCCCCGTATCGAGTGTATAATTTCGTGTTTCGAGAAGCAAATTACGATTCACTTTAGTGGCGATCAACTTAATTTCATCTATCCATAAGAATATCGCGAGTCAAGCCGGGCGAAAACGTTATAACCTTTCCTGTGAGTCGCACAGCTAATTCAAAAGCTTTACTAATCCAGTGATTCGGAGAGTCAAGCTAGTTATCCCGGGAATCAATACGCTGAAAACTGTTGGCAACAGATACGTGAATCCGCGGAATGTATAGTAAAGTAGAGAATCAATCCCTCGGAGAACATTACCAAATGGTGTAAAGTCCTTCGTATTCCGAATACCTTACCTTCTGTGAACCTAACACGCTGTATCGAGTGTATATCTGCGTGATCAGAGAAACATATTTGTATACATTTTAATGACGGGCACCTCATTTACATATACGAATAGAAGAACCAAGAGCAATGCCTTTCGAGAACGTTACCGCCTTCTTTAAGTGTCGAACGGCTATGTTAATAGCTTCACCTGTCCTGTGATTACAAGAGTCGACCAGGTATTCCTGGAGTAAATTCGCTGAAAATTATTTGCAATAGATACCTTATGTCGCGGTTTGAACGTTGAAGTAGAGCTTCAATTCGTTTGACAACGTTAAGAATTGCTGCAACGTCAAACGTTTTACCCAAGACGTAACCCACGAAAAACTAACCCGATAGATTTAGAGTATGACACCGTGTTCAGTGGGACGAATTAGTGTACAATTTATTGACGAGCTCCTTCACTTCATATACGAATCAGAAGATTCATGGCGAATCCGCTCCAGCACATTGCCGCCTTCTGTGAGAGTGGAACGTCTAAGTCAGTAGCATCACATATCCTCTTATTCCGATAGTCAAACTAGGTATTCCAGCATTAAGTCCGCTGAACTGTGTTCGCAATGTACAGAGACAAACCGTTGTAGAAGGTTACATATTCGCAGAGACTTTATGCCGGGGGCCTTACTTTCCGCGAATCTCACCCGCTATATCGATAGTATATCTAGTTCTTCAGGGAACTAAATTAGTATACATCCTAGTGTCGCGCACTATAACTTCATGATTGACTTAGGAGATCGGGGGTCAAACCGTTCCCGTACGTTACCACCTCCTGTGAGAGACGAATGGCTATGTCAATAGCTGCACATATCCTGATATTTCGGTAGTCAAACCAGGTATTCCGGGAGTTTCTCCGATGATCAGTGTTGGCAATAGACGCCTTATCCCGCGGCATGAAAATTAAAGTACAGAGTGTAACCGTTGGTGCACATACGCAAATGGTGCATAGTCAGCCTTTTTAACAATTACCTTACCTGCCGAGAATCTAACCCGCTGCACCGATTGTGTTTCCTAGTGTCCACAGATACCAATTAGACTTTTTAGCTGACGAACGCCCTATATTCATGTATGAATAGAAAAATCGACAGTCAAACCGTTCGGGATCGTTACGAACTTCTATGAGATTTCAACGGCGAAGTCAATAGCTTTACTCAGCCGGTGATGACTAGTGCGAAGCCGGATATTGCAGGAGTAAGTCCGCTGAACAGTATTGGCAATAGATACAATAATTCACTGTATGAGAATTAAAATGGGGTGTCAAATCATCGCCCAACATTACCAATTCGTACTACGTCATTCTTTTTTCCCAATATCTTATCTTGCGTAAACCTAACACGTTGTAGCGAGTGCCTCGCTTGATGCTCACGGAAACAAATGAGTAAACATTTTAGTGGACGGACACCACATTTATGTGTATAAGTATCACCATCGGGAATCAAATCTTTCGGAAACGTTTCCACCTGCTCTGTGCGTCGCACAGCTAAGTCAATAACTTCACATATCCTGTCCCTCCGAGAGTCGTCTCAGGTATGCCCTGAGTAAATCTGATGAACATTATTGGCAATAGACACCTTAATACAGTGAATGAATACTATTGCAGACCGAGAAACCGTTACAGAACGTTACCTATTGGTATAGAATCCATCGCTGTACCGATAGCCCTACCTTCTGAAAAGCTAACCCGCCGTATACATAGTATAATATTGTGAACAGAGAAAGAACCTAGACAACATTTCATGTCGGGCATCTTAACTTCATGCATGAATTAGATGATCGACGGTCAATCCGTCCGGGAACGTTATCACCCTCTTTGAGAGCCGAACGGCTATGTCAATAACTTCACTTATACTCTGATTCCGAGGGTCATACCAGATAAATCTTGTAAGACTGTAATAAATCCGCTGAACAGTATTAACAATGGAAACCTTATTTCACGGCTTGAATATTGAAGCAGACCGTCAAATCATTGTCGTACGTTACATATTGGTATAGAGTTAAACACTTTGAAGATCGCCTTACCCACGGAGAAGCTAACCCGCTGTATCGAGTGTATAACTTCGTGGCCAGAGAAGCAAAATAGTATAAATTTTGGCGACGGGCAACAAAATTTCAACTATGTATCAGCAGATAGAGAGGAAAACTCTTTCAGAACGTTTCCGCCTTCTTTGAGAGTCGCACAAGTACGTCAATAGCTTCACGTATTGTGATTCCGAGCGTCAAACCAGGTAATCCGTAAGCAAATCCGCTGAACAACATTGACAATAGAGACCGTAATTCACGGTATGAATATTAATATATAGCGTCATACCTTTTGAGAACATTACCCACTGCTATGAAGTCATAAGCTTTACCGAAGGCCATACCCTCCGACGAAACTGACCCGCTGTATCGGGACTATTACTTCGTGTATAGCGAAGAAAATTCATCTACATTTTAGTGACGGGACCCCTTATTTCATTTAGGAATTAGAAGATTGAGTGTTGAACCGTTCGGGATCGTTACCTCATTCTTTGGGAGACGAACAGCTAAGTCAATAGCTACACATGTGGTTCCGAGAGTCATATTAGGTAATACGGGTGTAACTCCGCTGAACTGTATTGGCAATAGACAGCATAATTCACGGTATGAATATTGAAGTACAGCGGCATACCGTAGGGGTACTTTACCAATTAAAATAAAGTCAAACGATTTACTGAAATCCTTACTCTCCGAAAGACTAGCGCCACGTATCGAGAGTATATCTTGGTGTTCGGTGGGTCATATTAGTATAAATTTTAGTGAGGGGCACCATAATATTGCGTATGAGTTAGAAGATCAAGTGTCAAGCCTTTCGAAAACATTTCCAACTTCTTTGATACTTGAACTGCTGAGTTAATAGTTTCTGCCATCCTGCGATTCCGATAGTACAACCAGGTGTTCGAGGAGTATAGACACAGACGGGTATTGGCAATGGACACCATAAATCACCGTTCTATACTAAGGTAGTTCGTCAAACCATTTGAGACGGATACCAGTTTCTACAAGCACAAACGTTTTAGCGAAGGACTTACAATCGGAGGACCTGACCCGCTTCATCGATAGCATATCTTCGTGATCAGATAATGAAATTAGTATTCCTTACATAGACGGGCATCTTATCTTGATGTATGAATTAGAAGGTTAAGGATCAATCCGCGCAAGAACGTTACCACCTTCTGTGAAAGACGAACGGCTAAGTGTGAGGCTTCACCTATCCTGTGATTCCTGGAGGCAAACAAAGTTGTTCCGGGAGTAAATTCGCAGAACAGTATTGGTAATAGATACCTTAGATCACGGTTTGAATATTAAAATAGATTGTCATGCAGTTTGAGAACGTTACTATTGCAATAAATTCACACGTTTTACCGAAGGCGCTACCTGCTGCGAACATCACCCGCTGTGTCGAGAATATAACTTCGTGATCAGAGAAAGAAGTGAGTATTCATTTCAGTGACTGCAACTTTATCTTCACTCATGAATTAGAAGATCGTGTGTCAAACCATACGAGAACGTTGGCACCTTCTGTGAGAGACGCATGGCTAATTCAATAGCTTCACCAATCCTGTGATTCGGAGACTCAAACCATGTATTCTGAGAGTAAGTCTGCTGAAGAGCTTTGGCAGTAAGCAGCATGATTCACGGTTTGAATATGAAAGTAGAGCGTCAAACCGTTTAATAATACTACTTACTGGTATAACATATGACTCTTTAACGGATACCTTACCTTCAGAGACTATGGCCCAGCGGTATCGTGGGTATAACATCGTGTTCATAGAATCAAACTAGCAAACATTTCTGTGACAGACTCGTTAGTTTCGTCTATGAATTAGAAGATCGAGTGTCAAAGGGTTCGATCTCGTTACCAGCTTCTTGGAGAGCCGAACGGCTGCGCCAACAGTTCCACCAGTAGTCGTGATTCCGAGAGTTAGTCCTGCGATTCCAGGGCTAAGTCCGCTGAACAGTATTGGCAATAGGCACCTTAATTATCGCTTTGAATATTAAACTGCAGAGTCAATCCGCTGGAGAACATAACCAATTTTTATATAGTCATACTACTTATCGAACACTTTACCTTCGTAGAACTAGTCCCACTGTATAGAGTATCATGCATCGTGCCCACGGAAGCTAAATTGTAGACTTTTTAGCTGACGCACTGCTTTCTTTCATGTAAGAATACCAAAGTCGACAGTCAAACCGTTGCAGATCGATTCCACCATTCTTGAAATCCCCACACCTAAGTCAATAGCTACTCCTATCCTGTGATTGCGAGAAACGCAGTATTTCAGGCGTAAATGCTCTGAACAATATTGGAAATACATACCGTAATTCACGGTCTGATTATTACAGTGGCGCTTGAAACCGTTTGAGAGCGTTACCAATTTGTATAAATTAAAACACATTACAGATGGCCATACCCTCGGAGATGCGAACTCGCCGTTTCGAGACTATAACTTCGTGTTCAGAGAAAGAAACTAGTCTTCATTTTAGTGACGTGGAACGCAAATTCATTATGAATAAGAAGATCGTGGGTCAAACCGTTCGAGAAAGTTAGCACCTTCCTTAATATTCGAAGGGCTAACACAATCGCTTCACCAATCCTGCGATTCCGAAAGTCAAACGAGATATTCCGGGAGTAAATGGGCTGTACAGTATTTGCAATAGATTTGTTGTAATATGAGTAATTTCTTTTATACAATAATTTCACGAATGCAACGCACAGTGGTGTCGCGTGGTTGGTTGCGGTGTTTTGCTAAATTCGAACTGTGTGACGTTAGGCAGCGTGAGTGTGTTTTAAACAAATGTAGTTGGACTGTGGTCACTATAGAAATATGTAAATAATTTATTATAACATATTGTACAGAAATAAATAGTTGTCCCGAGTTGATCCTTGATCCTGTCGTGAATTAATTTAACATGGTAGCAGAGGTCCGTGGTTCGAAACCAAGTTATTGAAAAAGTGAATTCGACAAACAAACGGAATTGATGTAGAGGATAATCAAATGAGTGACAATTCTGAATACTTAGAAGGTAAAATTGTATCGTTGGCTCTTTCAACATCGAAAAACGAATTAGTTGATTTTTTGAAAATCTTTAAAATCAACGATGTGTTAAGATTTGTGAATATAGAAGAATTAAAGAACTTGAGTAGGAAAACAGATAAAAAAGATAAGGCCAACTCGTCGACTAAGGATGAATTAATTGAAATCTTATCTGGTTATAGAGTGGAACAAATTTTAAAATATATAGGCATTGACGAGTTAAGGAAGGTATCAAAAAAGGTCATTTGTGAACAAGAAGAGTTTCGTCGTAGAACTCAAGAAATACAGAACAAGGACGAAAACGAGAGCGTATCAGAACCGGAAAATATTTCATCAGACGACCAAGAAATGGCGACTAAGGAAGATGTGAAAGTGAATGTGTTCGATGGAAAAAATTATGGGATATGGAAAAAAAGAATATTATTATACTTGAAATGCAAAAAATGTGATGCGCCAGCAATTAGAGAAAGAAGACATAACGAGAAACAAGAAGATTGGGACGATTTAAATTTGAAAGCCATGAATTACATATACTGCAGCATTACAGATGAACAATTGGAATTTGTTAGTGATCAAGATACGGCTCTAGAAATTATGAAGAAATTTGATGAAATGTATTTGAGAGAATCAACGGCTCTGCAGATTTGTGTCAGGAATAAGATCGAAAGATTAAAACTTAAAGACTTTGATGAATCAAGCACATTTTTTAGTGAATTCGAAAAAGAAATAAATGTATTAAGAAGTGCCGGAGCAAAAGTAAGCGAGCGCGAGAAACTTGATTATATGCTAAAAACCTTACCAGATTCACTAAATTATCTGGGAGATTTGATAGACGCAATGCCAGAGAGGGATCGCACTTGTGAATTTATTAAATGTAAGATAAGTATGTGGGAAGTACAAAGCAGAGAAGAAAGCGGCAGAAAAAAATCGAGTACATTCCAAGTCGAGAAAAAAAGTTATAAATGTTATGGATGCGGAAAACTTGGACACTTCAAGGAAGACTGCCGAAATCCGTGGCATCATGGAACTGATAGTAGGGGTTCGGATGGAGCAACAGAGCAAGGAGGTGCATTTCAGCCGTCATACAATAAGCAGTTCCGCAGCCGAGGAAGAGGGGACGGAAGAGGCCAAAACTACGGCAGAGGCAGAGGAAGAATGTGGCAACAGCGAGGTGGCAGAGGCAGCCAGCACGACGCAAGATACAGCGAGCGTTATAATGACCCTGATATTAGTACGTTTTTAACTCAAATCGAGAAAAAAGATTCATACCTGTACGAGGCAGACGCTCTCCTATGTATAACGAATGAGATTGAATGGATTTTGGATAGTGGCTGTTTAGATCATATTATTAACGATGATTCAATTTTTCTAGAACATATAAATTTGAAAGAACCTATTAATATTAAAGTATGTGACGGGCGAAATTTGAAAGGTAATAAGATAAGAAAAGTATTGACGTACTTCATAGTGTATGGGAAAAAAATTAAAACTATTATTTCAAATGTTTTCTTTGTTAAAGAAATGGATAAGAATCTAATTAGTTATGCAAAAGTTACTGATAATAATAAAATAGTTTCAATCGGTAAAACTTCGAAAATTTATAATGGCTATGGGAACTTAGTTGGAATCGCATTCAAAGAGAACGGTCTTTATAAAATAAGTAGTCTTATTGAAAAGAAAAAACCTTATGCAGGTAATATTGAGAAAATGACGTTAAAAGAAAAATATCATAGACTATTGGGGCATGTTAATTTTCAATATTTAGATAAAATGTGCAAGCATAAATTAGTGGAAGGATTGCCTAATGAATTTGAAAAAGTATATTTAAAATGTGGAACATGTATTCAAAATAAAATGCACAATTTGAGATTTGATAATAATAGACATCGTGCGAATGAAATCTTAGAATTGATTCATACTGATTTAAATGGGCCACATGCAACAACAGGCTATGACGGGTCAAAATATTTTTTATCATTTATTGATGATTTTAGTAAGTGTGCAATTGTTTATCCGATAAAGAGTAAGAGTGAAGTAGTAGATTGCTTTATTGAATATTTAAATAAAGTAGAGAATTTGAGCGGGAAAAGAGTAAAAAGATTAAGGTGTGACAATGGTACAGAATATATTAATAATGAAATGTTTAATTTGATTAAGAATAAATGGATTTTCATGGAACCGTGTCCACCATATACACATGAATTAAATGGAACGGCTGAACGTTATAACAGATCGATTATGAATTCAGCTCGATGCTTGTTATCTGATTCTAAAGTTCAACAAAAATACTGGCCAGAAGTAATTAAAGCAGCAGCTTACTTGAGAAATAGAACAGTTGCAAATACGATTGAAAATAAAACACCGTTTGAAATTTTGTTCGGAATTAAGCCGAATATTAGAAATTTGAAATTATACGGTAGTAAAGTATTCGTTAGAGTGCCAGAAGTTAAGAGAAATTCCAAATGGGATAGAAAAGCCGATATAGGAATACTTGTAGGATATGAAAATAATGGGTATAGGGTTTTGATAAATAATAATGTTATATTAACTAGACACGTGGAAATTATTGAAGATAATGAAAATTTGATAGGATCAGGGACTTCAAAAGATAATGACGATATATCTGAAATTGTATTGGACAAAAACTATATTTCGAAAGAAATTGAAAATGAAAAATTTATAGAAAGCGAGAATAGTTCTCAAAAAGAATTGAGGAGATCAAATAGAGATAGGAAGAAGCCAGATAGGTACGGAAATGCTATTGATTCCAATTATATTTATGTAAACGTAGTAAGCGCAGACAGCCCAACAACTTATGAGGAATCTATCCAAAGTAATGATTATGATTTATGGAAAGAAGCGATGGATAGAGAAATGAATTGTTTAAGGAAAAACAAAACGTGGGAATTGGTCGAGAAACCGAAAAATACGAAAATATTAGATCTTAAATGGCTATATACAAATAAGTCTGACGGTAGAAAGAAAGCAAGATTAGTTGTGAGAGGATTTCAGCAGAGAGAAATACTTGAGGATATTTATTCGCCAGTTGCTATGATTCAAACATTAAAATTATTGTTAGCATATTGTGTACAATTTGGATTAATTATTATGCAAATGGATGTAGAGACGGCTTTTTTGAACGGAACCGTTAAATCGGAAGTTTATGTTAAACAACCAAAGGGTTATGATGATGGAACAGAAAAAGTATGTAAGCTCATAAAAGCATTGTATGGTTTGAGAGAAAGTCCGAGAGCTTGGTATGAATGTTTTGATGAGTTCATAATTAAACTAGGTTTTCAGAGAAGTGAAATTGATTATTGTCTTTATATGCTATATCTTGGAGAGGAAATAATATTTTTGATTCTATTTGTTGATGATTTACTGATATGTGGTAAAGATGGAAAACGGATTGACGAAATAAAAAATAAACTATCACAGAGATTAGCAATGAAGGATCTTGGGGAAATTAAAACTTATTTAGAAATAAACATTGAATATGATCATGAGAAATGTAAAATGACACTTAATCAAAGTGACTATATAGAGTCTCTAGCTAGGAAGTATAATTTGGAAAATGCGAAATTGTATGCTACGCCTATGGAGCAAAATTTAAGTTTGGAACCCGCTCAGTCAGCCTCAGATGAAATCAAATATCGGAATTTAATTGGAGCTTTGTTATACATAAGTACGGGAACAAGATTAGACGTGAGTTACAGTGTCAATTATATGAGTAGATTCCAAAATAGTTACAATGAAACTCATTATAAATATGCACTGAGAATTTTAAAATATTTGTACTTAACTCAAGATTTGAGTTTAACGTACAAAAAGAATTTAAATAATGATATAACAGATTCCTTTGTTGATGCTGACTGGGCAGGAGATAAATTTGATAGAAAATCAACTACAGGTTACGTAATACGATTTTTCGGAAATGTAATTTATTGGAAATCAAAAAAACAAAGCAGTGTGACGAAATCGTCAACAGCTGCAGAGTATGTAGCTCTTTCTGAATGTGTGAGCGAAATAAAAGTTTGTGTGAAATTATTGAATGAATTCAGAATTGAGATTGAAAAACCGATAAATATATATGAAGATAACTCAGGAGCTATTGCTATCGCAAAGTTTGGAAATTTTACAAAGAATTCTAAACATATTGAAATACATTATCATTTCGTATACGAGTGCTATGAGAAGGGAATGATAACAATTATTAAAATTGAATCAGATTTGAATTTATCAGATATATTAACAAAAGCACTTGGTAGAATTAAATTTGAAAAGTTTAGAAATTCTTTGAATATTGTTTAGGAAAGAAATTAAGGAGGTGTGTTGTAATATGAGTAATTTCTGTTATACAATAATTTCACGAATGCAACGCACAGTGGTGTCGCGTGGCTGGTCGCGGTGTTTTGCTAAATTCGAACTGTGTGACGTTAGGCAGCGTGAGTGTGTTTTAAACAAATGTAGTTGGACTGTGGTCACTATAGAAATATGTAAATAATTTATTATAACATATTGTACAGAAATAAATAGTTGTCCCGAGTTGATCCTTGATCCTGTCGTGAATTAATTTAACAAGATTCCTGAATTCGCGGAGTGAATACTAAAATATAGCGTCACACTGCGTGAGAACGTTACTAATTGCTATCAAGTCAATCGTGTTACCGAATGCCTTACCGTCCAAGAAGCTGGCACGCAGTATCGAGAGTATACCTACATGTTTAGGGACACACAATAGTATACGATTTATTGACGACACCTTAAATTCATGCATGACTGGGAAGTTCGAATGTCAAACTGTTCGAGAACGTTACCACCCTCTTTGAGGGTCGAACGGTTAGTGAAATAGCTTCACCTATCCTATGACTCCCAGCGAAAGAGCGTGTATTCCGGGAGCAAATCCGCTGATCAGTATTGGTAATAAACAGCTTCATTCGCGGATTGAATATTAATGTAGAGCACCAAACCGTATGACATCGTTACCAGTAAGTAGAGCGTCAAACGTTTTACAAATTACCTTACCCACCGAGAAAGTGACACATTCTATCGAGAGTATAACTTCGTGTTTAGAGAATCCTATTAGTTCACATTCTAGTGATGGTATACTAATGTCTTGTATAAATAAGGAGATGAAGTGTAGAACAGAACGGGACCGTCACCTCATTCTATGATGCTTAATCAGCTAAATGAATAGCTGCAAGTGTCCTCCTAGAAGCTATCCCGATGTATCGAGAGTAATACTTGTTGTTCAGAGACTCAAATAAGTATAGATTTTTGTGACGGGCATATTAGTGTTATGCACGAAGTAGACGTTCGAGGGCCAGACCGTTCGAGAACGTTACCACCTCGTTTGAGAATCCAGCGTCTAAGTCAATAGCTTTACCTATCCTGTTTTTACAGCATTGGCAATCACCACCTTAATTCATGGTATGAAAGTTAAAGCAGATCGTTAAACCGCTGTAGAACGTTACAAAATGGTATATAGTCTAACATTTCACCGAAGTCCGTACCGTCCGACAAGCTAACTAGCTGCATCGAGAGTATAACTTGGCGACCAGAGAAGCAAAATAGTTTAATTGCTATTGATGGGCAACTTAATATCATCTATGTATCAGAATTTCGTGAGGAAAACTCTTCCAGAACGTTACCACCTTCTTTGTGATTCGCACAGTTTAGGAAATAGCTTCACCTATCCTGTGATTCAAACTATCAAACCAGATATTGCGGGAGTAAATGCGCTGAGCAGTATTGGCAATAAACACCTTCATTCACGGTTTGAATATTAAAATAGTGCGTCATACCGTTTCAGGACGATACCAGCCTCTACGATAGGCGTACGGATAAGTCAATAGCATCACCTATCCAGTGACTCGGAGAGTAAACCAGGTATTCCTGCTGTAAATCCACTGCACAATCTTGCCAATAGGCACCATAATTCGCGGACTGAATACTAAAATAGAGCGTCACACCGTGTGAGAACGGTACTAATTCCAATAAAGTCAAACCTTTTACCGAATTCCTTACCGTACGAGAAGCTAATCCGCCGTATCGAGAGTATAGCTACGTGATTGGGGAATCACATTAGTATACAATTTAGTGACGTCACCTTAAATTCATGTATGAATTAGAAGATAGAGTGTCAAACCATTCGAGAGCCTATTTGAGATTCGCACGGCTAAGTGAATAGCTTCACCTATCCTGCGATTCCGAGAGTCCAACCAGGTATTCCGGGAGTAAATTCCCTTAACAGCTTTGGCAATAGCCACCCTAATTCCTGGTTTGAATATTATAATTGAGCATCAAACTGATTGTGAACGTTATCGATTGTTGAAAGGTCAAACGTTTTACCGAAGGACGTGCCATCCGCGAACCTCACTCGCTTCGTCGAGAGTGTAACCTCGTGTTCAGTGAAAGAAATACGTAACCATTTGAGTGACGGGCACCTTATTTTCATGGACGAATTAGAAGATCGTGTGTCAAATCTTTCGAGAGCGTTACTACCTCCTCTTCATGCCGAACCGCTGAGACAACAGATTCACCAATAGTTGTGATTCCAGGCGTCAAGCCTGGTGTTCCAGGAGTAAATCCGCTGATCTGTATTGGCAATGGACACCTTAATTCTCGGTTTGAATATTCGAGTAGAGCGTCAAACCGTTTGGGAATAGTACCAGTCTTCCTGAAAGACGAACAGCTATGCCAATTGATTCAAGTATCCTGTGATACCAAGTGTAAACCATGGTATACCGGCATTAAATCCTCTCACCTGTATTGACAATTCGTACCTTCAATAGCGGCAGGAATTCCAATATTTAGAGTCAAGTCGTCGGGGAACACATCCAGTTGGTATAAACACATTCTCTCTACCCAATACCCTAATGAACGAGAACCGACCCCGCAGGGGATGTGGTGGGCCATCTATTCCCATTGCAGTATGGGTATGACGAAACCACGGTGCCTGAGTCGGCCGAACCTAGGCCGAGGATACCTTACGCGGGGTACGACCAGTACCGCCCTGCATACACTGGTACGTCGGGAGCCGGTTCGAGCCCTGGGGTAGGCGCTCTTCGGTTCGTCGCCCCGCCGTTTGCTTGGGTTGGCCTCGAGGGGACAGTGGAGAGCCCATGTCGCGGATCAGGAAGCCCCGCCTTTGGACAGTTAGAAGCTCTACGGGTGAGATGCGTCAGATCAGCTCAGGCACTGGCCAGCAGAGTCAGTAGGGTTTTAGAGAGGTCCCGGGCAAACCAAGATTAGCGCGTAGTGCTTTCAGTCTACGAGCAAATTGGTAGGTGCGTGGTAAGGTGGGCCACGCACTGCGCTGATTGGGCGTATACCAATCCCGCTCCCATGGGGGCCATTTCGATAAGCCCTAGTGGCAGGAACGGCACGTAAAATGCCCGACACATGTTGACCGAGAACCTAATCCGCTATAGCGATGGTCTCGTTCCTGTTTCACGTGATCACATCAGTACACATTTTCGTTTCCTTAATTCTCACAGCATAGGTGAAGCTATTGACATAACTGTGCGGTTCTCAAAGATGGTGATAACATTAACGAACGATTGCACACTGGATCCTCTAATTCATACACGAAATTATAGTGCCCGTGACTAAAATGTATACTACTTTGTCTCTGAACACGAATGTATTCTCACGATACAGCAGGTTATATTCCCGGAAAGTGAGCTATCCTGTTAGAGTATAACGTTATACCAGTTGGTAACATACTCAATCGATTTCACTCCCCATTATAATATTAATTCCGCGAATTAATGCTCTCTATTGACCATACTATTCAGCGGATTTACTTCCGGAATACTTGCTTTGCCTCTCCGTATCATAGATGGAAGCTATTGACACAGACGTTTGAATCTCAAGGAAGGTGGTAACTTTCACGAACGGGTTGACACTTGATCATCTTATTCATAATAAAATTAAGGTCCTAGTCACTAAAATGTTCTGTAATTCGATCCTCTGAACGCGAAGATTTATTGTCGATAAAGCGGGATGGTTTTTCGGAGGGTAAGACACTCTATAACAAGTTTGACAAGATACGTCTATGTTATGTTCTTCAACGGCTTGGCGGCCTGCTTTAGTACGCAAACCGTGAATTATGGTGTCTATTGCCAATACTGTTCAGCGCATTTACTCCCGGAATACCTGGTTTGACTCTCGGAATCCCAGGATAGGTGAAGCTGTTAACATATCCGTTCGATTTTTAGAGAAAGTGGAATCGTTCTCCAAATGTCTTACTCATGATTTTTCTATTCATATGTATAAATAAGGCGCTCGCAATTAAAATGAGTACGAATATGTTTCCCTAATCATGAAGATTTACACTCGATACTGAAGTTGAAGTTAACAGAATGTAAAGTATTCGGAGAAAGAAGGAATTTATACCAATTGGTAATGTTCTCCGAGGGTTTCACCCTCTACTTTAATATACACACCGCGGATTAATGTGTCTATTGAAAATAGTTTTCAGCGGACTTACTCGTAATGTACAACGATTGACTCTCGGAATCTATTCTATTGGCGAAGCTATTGACTCAGCCGTTCGACTCTCAAGGAATGTGGGACCGTTCTCGTACGGTTTGACTGTCGGTTTTTCCATTCATACATAAACATAAGGTGTCCGACTGCTAAAATGTCTACTCCTTTGATGCTGTGAAGTCCAAGCACGACAATCGCTACAGCGGGTTAGGTTCTCGGAAGGAAATGTATTGGGTAAAACTAATGACTTTATACCAATATTTAATATTCTCATACGGCTTGACTCACTACTATAACTTCATACCGTGAATTAACCTGTGTGTTGCCAATAATGTTCAGCGGACTCTCAGAATCACAAGTATATGTGGAGCTATTGAATCTGCGGTTAGACTTTCAAGGAAGGTGGTAACGATCTTGAATGGTTTGTTACTAGATCTTATAATTGGTAGATAAATTAAGTTGCCTATCACTAAAATGAATACTAATTTCTTTCTCCAAACACGGTCTTATACGCTCGATGAAGACGCTGAAGTTCGCGGAAGGTATGACCTTCGCTAAAACGTTTGACTTTATACCAACAGGCAATGCTCTACGACGGTTTGACGCTTTACATTTATATTCAAACCGTAAATTAATGTGCCTATCGGCAAGACTGTTCAGCGGATTA